>NC_133751.1:142760613-143064316 GCF_036562045.2 Rhinolophus sinicus | reverse complement strand
TTCTGAGATAAACACTATGAAAATTCCTACTTTATAGATACAGAAACTGAGGCATAAAGAGATTGCATAACTTGTCCCAAGTTACATAGCTAGTACTGGATTAAGACTTTTCTTCTATATTAATACACGTGTGTATGTTTAATCAAAAAAGTTAAACTATGTTTTTTGTCAATTCTTTTAATTTAAAGAGAAGACAACAATATGAGAATGAATCAGTTATTGGTTATATTCAGCTAATACAGGATTTGTAAAAGATGGTAGGATGAAAGAAGTTGGAAGCAGGTTTGGGAAAATAGGAATCACTGGGTATAAGCATCCTGGAGGAAGACAAAGGAAGAAAGAATGACAATCGGTAGGAGACAGCTACTATTGTTCTAAATCTTTCTTCACCCAGGTGTAGCTCCCTTCCTCATGATGTTGCCTGGCCGACTCCTGGGTTACAACCACTGGTCTCTTGCTCTTCTTTCTCCTCCACTCATTCCTGTCCCCTTTTCCCATAGTTACCTATTCCAGATCCCCTGGCATCTTCCATTTACTTGGACAACTCTTAAGCAAAGCACATTTACGATGTTAGTTTCTAATCTATGAGTATTTTCTCTGAGCTGGTTTTCTACTTACTGTCTTCGCCACCTTTCTATGAGGGCTTTCCAGTGGGAGGCCAATAATACCAGAAGAAAATAGGAAATTAGAACATCAAGTAAGTATTATTGCAAAAGAAAACATCCTTTCAATGTGACTTTCCCCAGGAGTCTTATCTTTGAAGGAGTTCACAATCAAATGTAGAATCTTGGATGGCATAGATTTGTGCAGACAAAGATCTGGCTTTCAGCGCCAGAATGGGATGGTATCTGAAAGCAGAAGGAAAGAGTGCTCTTCAGCCTTTCTGGTCCAGGTCTAGAGCAGCTAGAGTGGCCAAGTTTGGTCATGGGGGAAACTAATGTTTTGACAACTAAAACACTGATTTTAAGCTATGGTTCCTATTATACCATGCATTTGTAATTTCTCCCCACAAGCCACCACCCTCCTCTATTACTCTTTACTGCCATGACAGGGAAAAGACTTCTGTGAGCACACCATAGCGCCTGACACAAATGAACATTGCTGGGCAACATCACCTATGGAACACACCACTCAGAAACCTGCTGGGAGGCCTATACCTCGTTACTTTCCTTTCCTGTTAATAAAATACAGTAACGCTGAACAGGGGCAAGTCCAATGGGTGGGGCCGAGGGGGGAGATATAACACAGTAGATGCAAAAACTCCTTATGTTCTTTTTCAGTTCATCTGCATTTGGCTTCCAAGTTTCTTTATTTTGTTTGACAATGAAGAAATTATATTTTCATTGTAAAAGGTGGAGACTTTAGATTGGTAAACCATTCATATGAGGTCATAAATATGCTCTAATTGTGTACTCTGATAGTATTTGTCAGGGAAAAACCTAACCTTAATAAACAAATCCTCCTGAAAATGTCCATTTATCAAATACTAATCCACAGTATTCACAGAAATAATAGTTTAGTCTGATATTACATACTCTTTCTCAAAAATTAGACCCATGACTACGGGAAATATTTTTATTTGATAAAATTTCATCTACTTTATGTATTTTATTGTTGCACACATGAACATAAAGATGTCCACTAGCTGTGCAACTATTTGGCATATGTACACATAGATAAGAAAATGTGGTTTCAAAATTTGGGGTTTCACTGAATATAAAGTACAACAGATGTCACAGGAATTTAATGGCAGGAGTGAGGAAGTGCATGGATTTCTGCTATCCATATTATCTCTAGAAGCAATATTTCACAATGGAAGATATGTTACCTCTGAGATTAAAAAATTAATTTTATATAAGTATGTTTGACTTTCAGAAAGAAGGATACTTGGCAAACAAATATTATGGCATGTCTACTTAGTTCTCTAAACTTGAAGGGAAACCTACTATGATTATATTGAAACCTACAATAATATTTCCATCAAAATGAGAGTTTAACATTTTTGTCTTTCCCATACTTAAAGTAAGGCATATCTATTATTGCTAGAGAAGGTACAGTATATTAAACAATCAAAAAATCAGATTGAAATAAGTCAGTATCTCCCAAACAATTCTGAATCTGAAACACACACACACACACACACACACACACACACACACACACACACATTTTGCGTATATGGAAAAAATATACATATTACACCATGATTGTCTCAAGCAAACAAGGATATATAGTCACCCTTCCTCAAGACTTCCTGTCCCATGGTTGGAGAATTTCTACTTTAGAAATTTCTGATGTTGAGCTGAAATCTGTTTCCTTTTAATGTAATCCAGGGGCTAATAAATATGTGTTTATTTATTGATATGTAAGTTTCTCTGATGGTAGAATTTTAGAGTTAGAAGATCTGATAAGAAATCAAATCCAACCTCTTATTTAATCCTCATTAGAGAATCCCTAAAAGACAGATATCTAACCTCTCAATATATCCAGAGACAAGAAGATGGTTATACTGCAAATCAATCCATTATAGTTCTGGAAAGCTTCTTGATCTAGAACATGAAGTTGCCTCTGTATAATTACTTATTTTCTGAGTCTGTACCAATAACTGAGCTCTTCCCCATAATAGCCCCTTTTAGTAAAAATGCTGCATCCTTCTTATACCTTAATTCTCAGTCAAGTGAGAAATTCCTTCCATAGGTCAAAAGCTACTTATATTTAACTTGATGTTCACTGTGATCAATTAAATAATATTTTCATATGCTTGAGATCTATATTCTTTAATTCCAATAAGAATTTTTATTGAAAAGCTAATTATGTTAAAATAATAAAATACCCTAAATTAAGTTGTACAAAATCCCTGTTCGATCACAGTTTTCAAATTTTGTTAAGAGACTTTTTGCAAGAATGTATGAAGTTTATAACAAAAAACTATTTAAAAAGATAATAAAATGATGTCATGAGGGAGCTCATTTAGAAATGAGAATTCTGACAAATAATTTTCAGTAATAAGAACACCATCACTATATTTATCTTATTTTCAACCATATAAATTAAAGAGATTTAACTGATATATTTCGCCAGCGTAACTATATGTTTAGAATATACTTTAATTCAAATTGCTAATATCATATATAATTTAAAATTTACTTGCTGATCCAATTTAACCAAAAATAAAGGCTTATAATTGGATAAAATCTAATCATTTTGTCACTTTCAATCTACTTGTAAAACGTAGCAATCTATTAATAATTTTAGCTTATATCTCTTGCAATTAAAGCTTGAAAATTTCTAGACAATCAATAGTACTTACCTCACTGATTACGTGTTAATGATTCTATGTGTATGTGTGCACATGGTCTAACACAGCACTCACATCAGGCATCTCATAGACTAACAGTTATCAATATGGTGGACATCTGCTTTTAAGCATTGAAGATTCCACACTAACAGTAACTACTCCCCATTATGCTGCTTCTCATAAAATTATGCAAAAAGTTAAACAAGCATCCTACCTTGCAGAAATTGTTTTCCTTTCCCTTTGCAAAGCCCTTGTTCTATCTCCCTTATGTACCTTTTCATCCTGGCCTATATCCATTGTTTAGCATTTCTTCCTACTAAGGACTTGCTGCAAATCTCTCTTCAATGTATAACCCTATTGGATAAAGGTAATTAAAAAAAGTGGAATTTATATTTTCTAGAAATTTTGTGTTAATACGCTAAAGGGGAACTACTCCCAAGGAAATGTGAATTATTAGAGTGCTGAGGTAATGTGTCATTAAGTTCAATGTCTAGTAGGGAAGTATGAGGTTAGTTTTTTTTAGTTTAGTTTTGTTTTTATTTTGTTTTGCTTTTTTTTTTTTTTTTTTGGAAGGGATCATTTTAAAGAGCTTCAATTTAGCAAATGTGGGAAGTTTAATCCACCTTGTGTCATTATTGGATGTAGAGAATACTGGCCTTCCTAATTCCATAGCAGTTATCCTGGACTCTGCTTTTTTTCCTGAGAATATATGTAACTAATTCCAGAATTGAACTCACGTTTTCTTTGCCAAAAGATGAGTATAGCATAAGAATTCAGGCAAAAATGATCCACCAGAATACCTAATGCTGGGAATTTAGTCTGAGAGTATTAGAAATAAGAAATCTGTAATTATGTGTAACCACCTGATGACCAATAACTTTATATAAATGAGTGCTGCTGAGTGTCAGAGTGATTCTCTCAACTCAGGTAAGAATTAGAGTTAAAAAAAAAAATTAAAGTTGAAATTTACTGTAATTAATTATGTAATTTTTAAGCTGTTCAGTTTTAGTTATGCTAAAATTAAATAATGACATGGGGCACTCTGAAGAAGAAAACTGACAAGATGCAAATCGATATCATAAAGCTTCTGTATGTACCTGAGTCATGTTTGATTTGATTCATATTTAATACTTTTACATCAAACAAAAATGCTCAGCCAACTCCTGAGAGTAAAAATCCAAGCATCTTACACAAGTTTTCTTGATCATTTGTATGAATTTGTAAAACATTGAAATTTCCTCCTTTGATTAGTTCAACAAACCTTAAGGGAATACAAATTAATCATGAACAATCTAATCCAATTGGATTAGAATGTACTAATGGGAAACTTCAGAATATTGCATTAGTTGCACATATACACAATGTGATTAGAATGGAACTACACATGCTTTGTTTGAGGGAGAAGCAAAAACTAGATGTATAAATAATTTTGGTATCTAAACTCTAGATGTGGTTATTATTCTGTGACTAAATCTATACTAGAATTTAAGTTATACAGATACGCTCTAGAAATACTCAGAAACTATCCAGATTTAATAATGATAAAATTATTTGGGGAGCAGTATCTGAAATAGCTGCTGAATTCCCAAAGTCTCTGAGGATACAATGACCAACCACCCTTCCTATTGTAATTCAATATTTTTGCAACATTCAACGAATATTATTGATACCATCTGCTTCTTAACTTTATGGAACATGAATACATTCAAGCTCCTTGGAAAGAATTACTGTAATGGGAACTAATATAATCACATTAGTATACTTATTTGAAACTTAACTTTTATAGCTGATACTTTTATTTATGTTCCATGGATAAAAATAATGATAGTTTTCATAAGGAAAGTTATATAGTTCTGATATTCTGCTCATGCTTATTGCCCAGAGAGATTACTGACTACCTTAAAATAAAAATCATACATTTTATTCAACTCAAACCTAAATCATTCAATGAATATTTCTGGGGCATCTAAAGTGTGTTAGGCTTGGGAAAAACTGTTATAACAAAAAATAACCAAAAAACCATAAAGGCTAAGACAGACAGATTTTACTTCAACAATTAAATTATTTTTTAAATATCTTTTTGGATATCAATTGAGTTAAAACTTGTATAATAGTCTGGGAGAAAACCCTTGCATTGTACATAACAGACAAAATATTAATTACCAGGATACAGGGAGATCTATCAATACATAAAAGGGCAAACAATTTCCAACAAAATTATGAACAAAGAATATTAATGAAAAGAACAAATCCAAATAAAAAATGGCAAAAAAGAGATTCATGCCTAGTAGCCATGTAAGAAAACAAACAGGATACCTATGCAATTACAAATAAATATATGGATATATGTATACACACATATATGTGAAAAATTTAAAAAGACAGATAATCTAGAATGTTGATAGTATCCTATAAGTGCTCAAGCACTATCAGTGAGAGTGATAATCATTATAGTTTTTTGGATGGAAATTTTGAAAATATCTACCAAAATATATGTGTATGTATCCATTGATCCAATAAACCTATTTCTATGAATATATTGGGCGTATAATGACAGAAATATGTAACACTCATCTAGTGTGTAATATTTGCCATGCATTTTTATAAGTGCTATATATATATATGTATATATACACATATATACATATATATATATATATATATATATATATATATATATATATATATATATATAATTTTCATTTAAGTCTCAAAAAACCCTACATGGAAGGCCCTATTATTATAATTCCCATTTTACAGTAAAGAAACTAAGTACAGCGAGATTAAGTAAGTACAGAGAGGTTACATGGAGCCAGGATTTGAACTAACTCAGGCAGTCTGTTACCAGAGCTCTCTTTCTTAATGCTACTACATTCTTCAAAAATATCTTCTCAGGTTCACCAAGATGTTGTTACAAGAAATATTTCCGTGATTTTTTTAATAATAGCAGACAACTGAAACCAGACTAATGCTTGCTAGTAAGTTTTGATACATCTATGTAATATAATATTATTTAGCTTCCAAGGAGAATTATATAATCCTATATGAATTATATAGTCAACATAGCAAGACATATTAAGTTAAAAGAAAGGAAATGAAAACAGTACCTATTATTTGATTTTATTTACTTACATGTGTGTATATACCTGTATATGTACGCAGATGCATCGGAGAAGGACTTGAAAGATACACATCAAATGCTTAATGGATGGAAGGTTATTTGGGGGGAGGGGGACACTGGTGATGTTTTATTTGCCTCTGACATATGCAACAAAATAAGAAAAGAATAGATTTGAGTTCGATAATCTCTAAAAACAAAACCAAACAAACAAAAAAATATGTAGTCACATTATTCACATAGCTTACGGGAGGAAAGGAATATTTTAAAAACGCATAAATGCCACAACAGAAGAAGTACAGGGAGCCATTGGAGTTCCTGAGGGAATTATATCAACCCTGATACATGAATGATAATTGCAGGTGAATGATGATGACATTTTGTACAAATGTGGCAGCATTCATTAACGCATCAAATTTTGTTTTAGAGCTATGCAGAAAACTGAAAGCAGAAGGGAGCATGTTGAGCTTTGGAGTTGAATAGTTCCACAAGGTTGGTGTGTGGAATGCTACGGTTGAAAGTAGGTCGAAAGGCTGGAAAAACTGGGCCAGGACCAGCTCACATGAACTTGTGACCTCGTGTTAAGTCACTAAAAGGCTGTTAGGTAAGTTGAGAGATCAAATGAGATTGACCTTCAGGAAGCTCCTCCAGCAGCACTGTAAGGGTGGCTGAAATGTGGGCACGTTCTGAGGCAAGGAGACCCACCAGGACGACCAGGAGCTGGTCTGGATGCAGAAAGAGTATAAGAATGAGGATCATTGAATGGATTTCAGAGAACTTAGCAGGTAGAATAGAAAAGATTTGGAGACTCATTTGATTTTGAAGTTTATGAGTGAGAAGTAGGAATCAAAGAAAATGTAGGCAGTTCACATAAGTACCTCTTTTAATTCTCGACAGTATGTTCCCCCTGTACTAAGAATTTAATCTTATTTTTCATCTAAACTAATTAGTTGTGATGATGTAGACAGTTCACTCTTTAAAGGCAAAAGAAATATCTTATCTGTGTTTGTATCCCCCCTACCCAGCATAGCACAGATACATGTCACACATATAGAAATACAAATAAACAACCATAAATACCAATCAAACATTAACAATAAAAATTGATATAATCCTTTAAAGAATTCAAAAGTGTTTGACTGTAGCAAGGAAAAGCAGTTGTCTGTACACATAAAAACAATATTGACTATAGCTGGCATCTTTTATTTCAACGTTTAACATTTCAAGGTATCACATAGATAAATGAATTATGCATTATTACAATATAGCATATTAAAATGATTTAGAATTTCCTCCTCATAATATTGTATTCATTCAGTGATACCATGGTTGGTGCTGCTGAAAAAGCATTTATTAAATAATAAAAAATCAAAATTCATAGGTACAAAGGTACTTTACTTTCAGAAGCTCTGCACTCTTTTCGGATGAATTCATCTTAAGCCAACCAAAAACTGATAACCCTGAATTATTAAAAAAAAAAAAAAAAAAAAGTGCATGCTGCACATTTTGCTGGAAACATCAAAACCTGTGCTTATGAAATCATGCTGGAACTACATTTCTATGACTTATAAAAGAAATTAGGCCCTACACTCAGAAAGCTGGTTGTTAAATATTGTAGCTTTAAAAAAAATCAGCATGCTGGACAACGTTGGTATTTTACAGACACACATTTCAAGAGCTAGAAATGAATATAGGCCTTAACATTAATAAGGATCCAAAGATGCTGCTAATAAATACTACTTTTAATGAAATGATTTTTAAAAGGTTAACAAATAGAGAGTTAATCTTCAAAATATCTTCAAGGATTCTTCTCTCAATATGTGCTTTCTGTTTACCGGAAATGCAGATCAAAAGACTACAATATTGCCAAAAGAAAATAAGCTGTTTTCCCAGTTACATATAAATACATTTAAAGGTATGTTTTCGGAATCTTTAAATTTGATTATGAATTTGCTTCTGCTCAAAAGAAATGCACAAGCTGTCCATTAAGAAAAGGAAAAACAACTGGAGGTTTTATAAGAACAGCTTCTACTCACCATGTCAATGGATACACAGTTAGAAAGCTACCTCTCCAAAGAAAAACGATATTTATAGAACAGCCAGCACTTCAAAAATATGGTTAGTATGACCACACTCAAAGTTCTCAAGCTTTTTACCTGTGACCAATAGGAAAAGAATGTTGCTACTTACAATGGGTTCTTCTGTGAAGGGTAATGTCTGCTTACATCACATAATTTCAAAGGATTTGCTAGAACAATCAGATTTGCTCAAGCTGAAACAGCCCCAATTACTAAGTAAAAACTGCCCCCAGTTTTAAGAGCCTAGAGGGCTTCAAAATTCTATGCTATTATAGTATTTGCATCCTTGAAAAGACAACCAAAAAGCAACTAACCAAATGTTGAAAATGTACTCTTCAACACTATTTCAAAATATTTCCACTCTTCATTCATATACCCATTTAGGAGACATAAAAAGACACTGTCAACGGTACCGACATTGCCACTGGCCAATGAGCACAGGCCAAGACCATTAGGGCATATAGTAATTATTTTTAAATATGTAAAATTAATTCAAACGTACAGTTTTTTATACATCCCATGTTAACTTTAAATTAATGGGGGTCTTGAGAAAAATAAAAATCGATATATGAAAAAATAATCTTATTTTAACTTTATGGGCTCTTGTATTATGCTGCTCTATTCAAGAATGTTATTGCTTGCCTAAATTGTGTCTGTTAGACTTTATATTTGTCCTGAAAGGTAAGATTATATTACTGCGTGTACCTATGATTATGGTGGAATCATAAAACCCTAAGCATTGGGGGAAGCCAATGGAAACTTCTTTTCTATTGGCAAACACAGAGGAATACTATTCCAGCTGTAAGAAGAATACCCTTCACCTCTCTTTTGTTAGTGAGCCTTAACGAGGAGTTGAGTCAGAGAGGTGGAACAGATGTTTCTGATTTCCTGCAACTCTTGTGAAGAAATTCCCTGATATAGACCAGATGACTGTGGAGAATTCAGTAGAAAGGAAGAAACAAAATAGTAGCTTCCTTTTAAAATTAGTTAATTAATTCATTCATTCATTAATTCATTCATTCATTCATTCATTCTTCTAATTATTCAGCCCTTCTTTTTTTCAAGGACTACACAGTGATAGGAAAGTTACTAAGCACTGGATATACAAGTCTCTGAACTACTTTGGATATAGAGAGAATAATAAAAATGAAACATTAAGATGCAGAGTAATAATGGATTGTGGTATCAAAACTACACGAAATACACTTTCCAGAGAAGAAGAATACCCAGTTGAAGATAGATAAAACTGAAGCATCTCTGAAGCCAACCAATAAAGTGGGTATTTTATAGAGTATTGGAAGGAAACGATGTTGTAACAATTCCATTCATAAAGGCTCAGTACTTAAAAACTGTATCTTTAATGACTATATAAGTGAAGAATAAGATTTAGTATAGAAGTCAGGGTATAGAAAATGGGAATCTTTTCACAAAGCATCCTGGACAAATTAACAGATGCATGCAGGAGCTACTAGAAAGCAACAAAATTTCCTTAGCCAGAATATCACAGTGGTCAGGAGAATTAAACAGAGTTCAATATAAACTTTTTAGAATTCTTTGTAAATGTGTGTGTGTGTGTGTGTGTTTATGACTATTACAGCAGAGCATATAATTCTCGGTATGAAACCTCCTGTCTCCTCCAACACCACCTTCTCTCTTTACAAACTTCCCTGTTACTCAACGAGGTTATAAAATAAAAACCCAACAATTATAGGCAATAGCAAAGAAATCCAAGAGTTTGATTTTAAGAGTAACAGAAACCATGAGTAATGACTAAAATAGTTATCCACTCTAAAAGGCTATAGATACCATTCATATGACAGATTCCTGGCTGCCCCAGTACAACTGAGTTTATCTGTTTTTGGATGATTTGAAACCTGGCTAAAACTAGAATTGTTTTTAGGCATCCAACTGTAGTTTCTGGCTTTCTTTCCTTCCTCCTTTTCCACTGAGAAGGATGTTCCCCAAATATCCTTTCTCTGCTTTCCAAAGTACGTTTATGGATATAAATGAGCCCATTTTATAAGAACAATAACTTCCCAAATGGTATTTATTGTACTGTAAAAACTACACTTTCCAAAATATACAAACAGTTCCTGCTGAGCAACATCGAATCATTAGTTGCAGATAGCAGGTGTTCTTTTTCACCTTTTTACTCTAAAGCTTGTCATTTCATTACCATTTGAGAAATTGTTCCACTGTTTATCTGCCTTTTTCACCCAATGGGAAATTACACAAAAGACTAACACATCACTTTTTGCAAACAATATTCACCATGAGTGAATATAACACATATGGTTTTAATCATTTCAGTTACTTATATTCCTAAATGTTAAGTTGTATATAATCACACATAACACATTTCTTTCTTCCATTACTCCCTTTGTTCATATTTGAGCTTATATTTTTCTACAAGTAATGATTTGAATTCAAAAAGTATCATCAAAAGAAAATGAAAAGGTTGTATAAATGTCACTGCCTTGCTGTGAATTTTACAGGCTCTTGCTGGACTCAACTCTGTGAACATCCGGACTGGGTTTCCACTGTAAAGGAAAGTACATCTATGCACGAAATAATGTGCCTAGCAATAGCTTCTTCACGTAGAAGACCTTGAAAATGTGTGAAAAAAGTCCTTTTCCTAATCACACATTTTCACATGCACTGCTCTCATTTTCCTTTTTTATACAGCAGTGCTGTATCTTAATAAGAAAGGTCATACTGCTCATTCTGTTCTTCAGCTGTAAAAGGGTTTTCACAGGCTCATATAAACTTTCAGAAAGCAGAGTATGCCAATTAGAACCCAAACAGGCTTTTCTAAGCCATGTAACAGATGATAATGTAGAAAAGAGGACGTGAGGAAAGATTTTTGTTGTTTGTTAAGGTTTACATAATAATGACACTGATGACCATAAGACCTACACATAAACTATCAAAAATGGAACATAAAAATTATTTTATTAATGTAGTTGAATTCCTATTATATTAATTTATGCTTTGGTCTCTTTGTGTAGACTCATATCTTGAAGGCAACCCTGTGTCTTCCTCCTGTTTGTATCTTCTCATAATTTCTCATTTTTCCCCTTAAAAATAATGTAATGTCTCAGATTTTTTAAAAAAATAAGTAACATGACTGCTGGAGAAATTCTATAAAATTGTAAAGAACTAAATTACTTATAATCATACCACCCAGCAATGGGAATTTCTCACAATGCTTTTTTTTTCTTTCTTTTTCTTTTCTAATGACTTTTTAAATTCTTTAAATTTTTAAATACTTTATTAAAATGTATTTTATAATTCTTTTTAAATGAATTTTTAAGCATAAATAATGTTTTTATTAAGAAAATTTAGAAAATATAGAGATAGATTAGGAAAAGCATGAAATTACTCAAAATCCCACCACCCAGCCATAGCCTACATTTACTTCTATTTCTAGATCTATCTTTTTCTATAACTAAGGATAATATTTTATTGTCCCATTTGATGCCCTTTCACTTATCTTTTGGTGAGTAATTTACTATGTCATTAAATACTCTTTCAAAATAAAAATGTTAATATCTTCATAATTTTCTATTTTTTTCTGTAGATCATTTAATCTTTTCCTACTCAGGTATTTAAGAAAATAAGGCAGTATAAAACACATCTCTGTTTAAACATTATCAAAATTTCTTACCAATTCAGCCAGCTTTATTTGTGAAACAAAGAAATAAAGGCTTACTTTTCTTAAAATTATTTTAAATTGACCTGATACATGTTAATTTGGATCTTTTTGTGTACTGCTTGCTCCATTTTTCTAGCATAATATTTGTGCCGAGAAAGAACAAAGAAAGAAAAAAAAAAGAACATTTAGACATTTGAGATCAGTATAGTCTTTCTCACTATAGGTGAAAATTAACATCATAGGACAACTTTCTCAAACACAATTTTCTACAACATTATGGTCATAAACAACATTATGTTCAAACTAGTAGAATAGCAGCAATAATAAAACACATATAAAGCATGTTGAAAATTTGATTTTCCCCTGCAGAGAAAGAAACATATTAGAATTGTTTACCTGGGGATATGATATAGAAGAAATCTTTAAATTCATCCATCCAAACTTCTGCCAGCCTCCTATTGTTCTTGTTGATGACATGACCAGTGCCACCAGGAAAAGTGTATGGAGTTGCCTTCCGAAAAACATGACCAACGTGGGAGCAAGTCACAATCTCCAATGAGCCTCCACATTGCCAAATCTGGGGAAAAGAGCAATTGTTGTATAACATTCATTGTAGATAATGCAGCAATATGTACTGAGAAGTAACTGAGGCTAGCTAAGGCCAAATCTTCAGATCTTATATGGTTTAAGCAAACATCAGATGGACACAAAATTTAGAACTACTATACTTAGGTTTGGCAAAAGATTCTAATTTGGAAGAAGTGTATATATTTAAATATTGTAGCATTAGAATTATGGAAGCAAGATATAATTATTTGCATGTGCCTTTACAAGACTAGTTAATTTTCAGTGTCTAGTAGTTAATGTAATTGCTGTTCAATAGATATTTGGTGTCCAAAATCTGCTGTGAATGAATGCGTTTATACACGTTAGATATCATGGTCAATAACTGAGTTTGATTAAAAAAGATATGTTATACTGCATCCGTCTGGAATTTTAAATGACCATTTATTTCCAGTCATCCATATTTCCTGTATCTTAGGACTTTGGATATGTTATTACTGTTATTAAAATGTGCTAGGACTCCTTTGTATCTGTTTAGCATCTATACATCCTTCAAAGCCCATCTCCAAATCATTTATTTTTAGTACTTAGATTTATTCCTGTGTGACTTTTGCACTTTAAATATGCTTTTATGAAAACCTGACTATATTGTAAGCAAATGTCTACTTCAGTCTCACTACTTTAAAACTATTTAGGTTGGTGCAAAAGTAATTGCAGTTTAAAAGGTTAAAAACAATTGCAAAAACCACAATTACTTTTGCACAACCTAATACAATCCCTTGGAAGACATATGCCATATATTTCATGGTATCCAAGATTTACTATGCAGTGAGGCAACATATTAAGTATCCATAAATCATTATCTCTATTAAATTCCATTGGATAGCCATAGGTTATACTAGTACTATATGTATATGTGTGTTTTATATAGATATTATATATATGTACTTATATATAGTATAGATATATAGATATGCCATATATACATATAAACACATTCATATATTTATTATAAAAGTAATATATTACATATGCATACAGTTTTTAACCCAATAAATAAAAGTCATAATTATCACTATACATACTTGGAAAGATTTGGTTTTATACTATAACTAACGTTGTTCTTATTTTAAGGAGAGATACTTATCTTTAAAGAAAACGTTTTCTCAGTTGGCTCCTCAATTAATATTTATTTTAGAATATAAATGTTATTGTTAGAGGGCTGCTGTGGGGCTTGTGTAATATAAGAGACATTCATTTTTACCAGATTACACATGCTAAATAACAAGTTATATTTGTCGACAAAGGCTTGACATTATATATGCAATCTATTCTTTCTCATTTTCTAATTTTCTAAACAGTGTAATGCTAACAGAGAAGATGTTCCAAACCCAACAATGAAATGATGGAGCAATATCAAAGCATGGAATTCACCATTCCCCTTAAAAGACAGGATAGCTCATTCTTAAATAATCAAAGTGTTTAAATGGTAACTTTAGCATCTTTCTAGCAAGAAATCCATAAATCTTGTAATTACACAAATCTTTACATTCTTCCTTACTATTGAAACAGAGGAAGTTGACCCTTCTCTAGCAAAGACAAATTAACACTTGAATGTCAATCTAGATCTTATCCCTTAAGTCTATCTTAAGGAAATCAGTGCTTTGGTCCTCTCCTTGATCTTCTCCTGAAACAATAATTTCTCTTATTACTAGATTATGTCTATTTCTACATCATATCTCCTAAAATCTTCTATCTTCAAAATAGATTTAAAAATAGATAAACAAAAACATTATAAAACACAGTGAAAACTTCATCCCTTGGTCCACATTCCTATTCAACGTATCAGCTTTTTAGGCTTCTCCTCACATAAATCAACATAAAATGTGTATGCATGTATGTTGTTTTCCCTTCCTCATCTTATCCATTTTTATACTCATTGTGAAATGCAGTTTATCTCTGCAGCTCCCCCGAAATTGCCATGGTGAAGTGAAGATCACACTGTTTCCCTATGATGACTATCTAGCAGACCCCTTTTTTGGATCCTCTTGCTTTCCCTTCTACTACTTCACTATTCATACATTTTCACTCTAAATTTCTATTTCAATGCTAGCCTTTCTCCTTACTCAGTCTCTAGGTAGTCTTCTTTGTTCTTATTACTTTACATATGATCTGAATACTTACAACCTCAACAGCGACATCTGAGCCCAGATCTCTCCTCTGGGATCCATATTTATGAATCCGAACATCTACTTAATACCTCCTCTTGCACATCTGAGAGACATCCACATAAACGTGCCTGAAGTGAAATTGATGATTCATCCCCAATTTGTCAGCCAGGCCTTATTTTTCTTTCAGTCATTTTTAAAATCATCAATCAATAATACTGCCACCATTCACTCAGGTGGTTAATCCAAAAAACAAAACGAAACCAAAGGAGGAAATAAAAACAAGACTGAAGCGCAACCGCCCCCCTCCCCCCGCCCCACACACACACTAAAAACAACCTAGAAGTCATCATTTATTTCTCCTTTTCATTCATCACTTACATTCAATCCATTAACAAATCCTGGTGGTGTTATCTATAAAGTAATTTTCAGTATATCCATCTCTCCCTGTCTCCACCATCATGGTCCTAACCACCACCATCGCTTGTCTGTCAATTGCAGCAAACTCTTAATTGCCTTGCTGATTTCACTGTTGCTCTCCTATAATTTATTCTGTACTGAAAAATCAGAGTGGTCTTTAAAAAATTTAATCAAGTCATTTTGCATCCCTGCTTAAATCCTTCGATGGTTTCTCATTGCACTGTGACTATAAATAAACAAAATCCTTTAGCAGGGCCTCTAAGACCCTATATGATTCTCTTCCTCTGTCAATAAACACTGGTGGTATTGGCCCTCTGCCATTTGCTAGAATAACAAATCACATATGCTTTCACACACCAAAACCTCAACACATGCTTTCCCTACACCTGGAATACAGTTCTGTCTGCCCTTCACCTGATGGCCTCTTTCCAATACTTCTCATCTCAGCTAAAACCTCACCTCATCAGAGACATCTTCCTTAATTGCCATATTTTAAGGGCCCCGCCCCAGTTATTTTCTCTATTAGCACCCTGTTAATTTCTTTCATTGCTTATCGCAATCTGCAATTTATTTATTTATTTGTTTGGCTATGCACATTTTCCTGCAACTAGATGTAGACTCTGAAAGGGCAGTGAAAATGTCTAGTCACTGTTTTTCCCCCAAAGCTAAGTCTGGTGCTTTTTGCACAGTAGGTGTCACTGCATGTTGGTTGAATGGAAGAATTGACAACTCAAAATTAAGTACCGAGATTAACATAAAAAAGGCATCCTTGGCCGAATGATAAGACTTAAACAGACATATTTTCCAGGCATTATAAATTGCATTTTTAAAACAAAATATTTTTAGTATCAAACTAGGTAGAGTAGAATGGCATGCAACTGGTGTTCTGCATGCCTTGGGAATGGAGGCAGTTCTTTGGAGGTCACGGCACAACAAATAAACATTAGAAATGATCGATGGTTTAAAACAATGTTGCTAAATAATACAATTTAGATTTTGAATGTCTTACCAAACCCACACTGTATCTCTCTTAAAAATATGATTCAGCTAAGCACTCAGATATTTTGTGACCAGGCCACTCAGCAAGATGCCCCAGATTCAGAAGAAATAGCATATGACATGTTATACTTGAGAGGGAATTTAAGATCTCTTTATTGTGTGGAATGTTTTGTTAGTGGTGGTGATTTTCCCCCGTCTTCTATGGATTATACATGAATGAAGAGTGTCTTTCTTCCTTCACCCAAGTCATATAGGGGAACTAGGTGATTGAAGGAAAGACTGGCATTTTAATCCTCGTTGGATATGTATTGAGGAATAAAATCAGCAGAGTACTGTACTGTAGTGCTGCCATCAGAACACAGCAGAATGTGGTGTGTGAGTACATGGGAAAGCCTCAAGTGTGGGGAAAAATATGACCCAGGTAAAATGAACACCATTTCTGGTGGAGAGAATCCTAAAAGTGGGTTAGGGTTTATTGAATAGCTTGTTCCTATAGAATTGATAGGTCTAGTTATATACTGACCCTGGGAAGGAAGGAGTAGTCTTTGGAGACAATTGTACAAGACTTTAGTGCTTCCCAAATTACACAGAGCATGGAATCTAGAAGAGAAAAATTAAGCTGTGGGATTAGCAAAGATGAGGATATATGAAAGTACTGAGGTTTGGTTATCCTCCTAACTTGCAGTAAATTTTTTTGTTTACATGTATAGGCATAATGCAATAATGATTGTTGATTTACAAGACAGAAGGGAAACCTGTCCCTAACTTTGACCCTTACAGTTGGAGGCAGTTCTTTAATATACTGGGGTGCCAAAAAAAATGTATACAAGTGGACACTTAGGTCAACGTTGCTCAAGCAGTTGTTCGCTGTAATCAGAAGTGTCTGCATGTTGATGGTAACCACTTTGAGCACCTCTTGTATTATAATTGCAGAAGTTAACCGTGACTTCACCTTTTGTTATCAGTATATATTGAGTATTACAATTTTAATACAGTTTTCTTTTTTAAAAATGTGTGTACATTTTTTGGCACCCTTTGTATTTAGGAGATATAATAGAGGTGGAGGCAACTTTTCCACAACACAGTGAATATTGACCTGTATTTTATTTGTGAGCGATAGTCTACTGACTCCTGGAATAAAGGGAGTTCTTCTCCCATTGCCACCTGTGCTCATAGAATGTGTAGATTAAAGTCATATTGTATTTCCCAAATTTGGATGAAAATGAGAAGAACAGGGTAGGGATACATAAGATTATGCATTAATTAGAGTGATATCTGGTCACAATAACCACTTAATATAAAAACATTTAATTCATCAACTATTTATCAGTTAGTTACTTTGTACTTAGTAGATACAGTGCCCAGAAAACAATATGGTTAAATGTTAAAGTGAAATGAATTCAAAATGAGTGGAGACCCCAAGGACTACCGTGATAATTTCCCTTAGTGTACCTTCAATAAATATTTTGGAAGGATGGAAGAAAGGAAGGAAAGAATAAATGGAGGAAGGAAGAGTATGGCATAGTCATTAAGAAGTTGGGCTTGGAAATAAATGAACAGATTTTTTAGTGACTGCTACTTACTACGTATGTATAGTTGTGAAAATTATTTAAGTCTTCAAGGTCTTAACTTGCCAATTTAAAAATAGGGATAATAATAACCACTCCTTAAGACCCTAAGATGTGTGAGGCACTGTACCTGACATTTCATATGGGAAGAACTAAACAGTTATCTGTATATTACTTAAATTTTATTGTTGCTTGGGAAACAAACATCTATAGATTAGCAGCTTATTCTTGATTCTTAAAAATATTTTATTTAACTCTTAGTGAGTTTTACTATTTTTGGAATTACAAAATCAACATCTAGGAGGTTAGGTACAGTGAGGAGTTTAAAAGAATAGCCAGTTAGTCTCCGATTAGAATACTACATTGTGTTCTCTGAAATTATTTTACAGTCTCTGAACAAACAGTATACACTGAATAAAACATGATGTCTCATCCACCTGAATGCCCGACGTCCAAATTACTTTGCATCATCGATCATATCTGATTATTTTCTAGGCTTCTAAATTAATATTTGTACACTATATTTCTCTTCAGTAAATTTGACCATGTATAAAATACAAACTGTCCTTTTATCCACAGAGGACTGAAGCTAGGTTGTTATTTGTCTTTGTTCCCAGACATTTTTATGAGAGTCTTTTGATGATGGAGAAAGTTATTAATTAAAATGTAAAATGCCCATTGCTCATTTGATTATCTCCTTGATAGTTTCCCCCAGCAAGAAGAGAATTATCTAACATACATTATTCTTTTCATGATTTTTGGCACCTACATCAGTGACATTTTAATTAAGGTTCATAGATTTCATACCCTTCAACTTTGCAATCTCAGTTCTAGTGCTACTATCGTTTCTCATTTTACAGCTGTTGTGCCAAATTCATGCAGCTGCTTGTTTTTATACTAATCTTTATACCCCCACCCCTTCCTCCCTCCCACACACACTATGTCTGGCACAAAGTCATTGTTTAATATGGCCTTAATAACAACAATATACCACGGAGGCCACATAGCACAATAATTATGAGTGTGTAGGCTCTAGTTGCAGAGATCATACCCTAGCTCTGCCACCTACTAACAGGGTGAACTTGGGTATTTCATCTTTCTGTGCCTCAATTTGAGACTAGAAGATTCTACCTCAGAAGGTTGTTGTAAGGATGAAGGCAATCCGGCACACATAAAGATACTTCGCCTTTATGTGAAACGTGTATTGGGATGGAGCAATTAGGAGACTTGTTAATTGCAATAATATAGGAAAGAGATAATCATGACTTCTACCAGAGTGATGGCAACAGAAATAAAGAGGAATATAATAACTTGACATAAGACATAATTCAGAGAGTTAAAATTAAGAATTAATGCATGTGCTTTCCCTTATCTATAATGTTCTCCCTATTAGGCCCAACTCACATATATTTCTCCCGGTAAATAGTTCTTAGCTATGCTAGCTTTCATTGATCTCAGTTTTAACTGACTCATAGCATTTATTACTTACTTCTATATCACTCCACCCCATTTAGCTCTCAATTCTATATAGTTTGTCATCTTGTGAAATGTTTCTGTATTTATGTTTATATATTATTTATATATTAGTCTTATTTCCCTAATCACATTATCTCTTTGAAAAACATCACATTTCACTTTATAAAATTAAATTAAATCACATGAAATTTAAATTCACTCTATGAAATTGAATTTCACCATCTTATATTTCACTTTATGAAACTGGTGTAATTCACATTCAGTGAAAATAATTAAACTTATATATAACATTAAATCAGTGTTTGCAAAGTTTTAAAAAAATATTTAGCTCATATTTGTGCACAATACATAATGATTGATCCATTAATATTGATATAGAAAAATCTGGAAAATTACACAGTATACACACAAAAAATGTGTCTACCATGAAAATGAATTAGGAACAAAAGCTATTATTTTCTTAGTTCTGGCAAAGGAAAAACTGAAACAAGATACTGATGACTTAATTTTCAAAATATTTCATTCTATGTTTGTTGTTTGTTCAAATAATCCCTGTCGGCACTTCGACTCTCCACTTTGTTTATACATATTCAAGTAAACTGATGACAATTACTTTAATTCTCACAATAAAAGCAAAGTACAAAAGAACCTCTACAGAGATCCTAGAGACACTGTGATCCTTCATAGGCTGACAAAAACACAAGAGGCATGGAAGTCATTATTCAAAAGGGGCAGGTATAAAACTGAAAGCAACAAATGAACAAGACAAAAAAACAAAAACTCATAGACACGGAAAACAGTTTAGTGGTTACCAGAGGCGGGGGTTGGGGGGGAGTTGGTAGATGAGGGTAAAAGGGATCAAACATATGGTGATGGAAAGAGAACTGACTCTGGGTGGTGAACACACAATGTGATATACAGATGATTCATCACACAATTGTACACTTGATACTTATGTAACTTGACTAACCATTGTCACCCCAATAAACTAATTAAACAGAAGGGGAGTGCAGGTATGAAGGCTTTAGTAAGCATTTTCTATTCATTCTTGACATGAAACATGCTAGTTATTCCTCAGCCATTTTGATCGGGGAATGTTTTTTCAATTTGTTGGTTTGACTCTTGGCCTAGTTTTTACTTCAGAGTATAATTGGGGAGGTTTATGAGCTCTTGAAGAGGTCTCTAGAGCTGGAGTTATATTCTGATATCCTTATAACATCTCAAGATGAAGACTGATACATCAAACCGCTGTGGTCTTCAAGTGCTCACCTGAGTTGCAGCAATCATAATAAATTCAATATGTCTAAGGAACTATTCAGAACTTGATAATTGGATGCTCTTTAATGAATATTTCATTTTCAACTACGGTTGACATATTATATTAGTTTCAGGTATACAAGACAGTGATTACACATTTGTATAACTCGCAAAGTGATCACCCCAACAAATCGACTACCCATCTGACACCATACATAGTTACTACAGTATTAATTGCCTATCTTCTTTATGCTATACTTTACATTCCCATGACTACTTTGTAACAACCAATTTGTGCTTCTTAATCTCCTCTTGTTTTTCACCCATCTCCCCACCTCCATCTGTTCTGGCAACCATAAAAATGTTCTCTGTATCTGTGTTTGTTTCAGTTTTGAATGTTCATTTATTTTGTTTTTTTTAGATTCCACATACATGTGAAATCACATGGCATTTGTCTTTCTATGTTTGACTTACTCCACTCAGCACAAGACCCTCTAGGTCCATCCATATTGTTGCAGATGGCAAGACTTTCTTCTTTTCTATGGCTGAGTAATATTCCATTGTATATATGTACCACTTCTTTATCCATTCTTCTATTGATGGACACTTAAGTTGCTTCCATATCTTGACTATTGTAAACAATGCTGCAATGAACATATGGATGCACATGTCTATTCAAAATAGTGTTTCGGATTTTGTCAGGTAATCTTTTTTTGTCTCTTGTTATAGCCTTTGTTTTAAAGTTTATTTTGTCTGGTATAAGTATTGCTACCTCAGCTCTTTTTTTTCTCCTTCATTTCCATTTTAATGAAATATCTTTTTTCTACCCCTTTCCTTTCAGTCTGTTGTGTGTCTTTTGTCTTGTAGGCAGCATATGCAAAGGTTTTATTTTCATATCCATTCAGCAACCCTCTGTCTTTTGGTTGGAGGATTTAATCCATTAACATTTAAAGTCATTGTTGATAGATATATAGTATTGCCATTTTATTATTCAGATTTCTTATTTTTCAATTACAGTTGACATTTAATATTGTTTTATATTCGTTTCAGGTGCACAGCAGAGGGTTAGACATTTATATAATTTACAAAATGATCATCCTGCTAATTCTAGTACCCACCTGGTACCGTACATCATAGTTATAACAATATTATTGAATATATTCCCTGTACCGTTTTTTTCTTTTTTTCCCCATAATTTTTATCTTTTTTTCTTTCTACTTCTCCTTCTCCTCCACCTCCTCCTCCCCCATTTCCTCCTCTTCCTCCTCCTCCTTCTTCAAGAAGTCCCTTTAACATTTATTGTAATACTGGTTTGGCAGTGATGAACTCCTTTAGTTTTTTTTTGTGTGTGTGTCTGGGAAGCTCTTTTATATATTCTTCAATTCTAAATGACAGTCTTGTTTGGGTAGATTAACTAATATAATGCTTTAAAAAATAGAATTACTATTTCTATGAACAAGAGAAGAAAGCATCGGATTTGAAATTTGGAAGCAGGATTTTGGATTTTAAATAACATAAAATGATTGTAGAATTTGGAACAAGTCACTTAATCTTGACAGTGCTCAGAAAATCCATATGTAAAAAAAGAAGAATTGAGGTTGATAATGGCTGTTTTGTTCCAATATCTCTAGCATTCAGATTAATCTCTTCATATAGAGTAAAGGACCTCTTCAGGAGATGATATTTTCAGATAGTAATAATACAACTCTTCATAAATATAATCAATATTTTTCTACTCAGGCAAGCTGACTATATGTTAGGTGTATTAGAAGTACATGGTACAAATACCATCCTCTGAACAAGAGAAAGTATGAAATATGATACTGTAAAACTTATTGAGGCAATCAATGTGTTTTTCCCCTTAGTTTTGGGAGTTTCCCTATTTTAAAAAGGCCACAAATGTTATAAAAATAAAGGAAACCACAAAAGCACTTTTGTTCTTCAAGACAGTTTTTAAAGAAATAGCCATATGCTAATTTGAAGATTTTATTTTCACATTGGCATTAAATGTAGACAATTCTGAGTTGAATCTATATCATTTCATATATCCCGTTAATTTCCTTCTAAAATATGCAGTTATCAAGTACTTTCCCTTACAAAGTATTTTCCACCTTAACTTAGAAATGAATGTCCTGAAAGCCCAAAATTCAAAATGGACCCTTTTATACCTACTCATTTTCTAAAGGACGTCAAACGTTAATCCTGAAATAAGTTTCTTTAAGGGAAGTCTCCCAACCCAGTCTCCTTTCTCCTTTGCCAAAGACTTAGCAAGTGACTCTTGGGATTTCAGGGTGAGGAGGGACAATGAAAAGAGAGAAGAAGAAAACAGTGAAAGCGTGGAAAGATGTGTTTATATTGAGTGTGGCTTAAAGGGGCAGAACTATTTTGAAGAGGAACTAAGAGAGTATATAAGGGAGACAGTATGTATCAAAGGTATGGTGACATGGTTGTGGTCACAAATAGACAAATAGAGTCTTTTTAACCTTGTCTCCCACTCCTCTCAAACACAAACACCCATTCCCAGCTGTTAAAATGCATAGTGACGATACCTCCAAAACACACATGCCAACATGTACATTCTACTATCACTTTTTGCCTCTTAACAACTATCTTTTCCTTGGAACTTTCCAACCTTCAGAATTTTCACACATTATGTCCACTTTGTTTCCCAGCACCAGGACAATTGTTACCTGTCATTATTCCTTATCTTATCAGGACTAGTGATATTGTAGAAATTCCCAATTCCCCTTTAGATAACAGATCAACACATAATCCTATTTGTGTGATGGCAAATCTTCTATCTTCTGCTTAAATAACATGTATGAATATAGCAGACAAGAAATGAGGAAGCTGTTTACCGGATATTGAAAATCCTACATTAATATAAGGTGGTTCTGCTTAAGAAAATTCATGTCTAGCTTTTCATATTTACAAAAAAGTGTTGCTTTTTTATTAGCAGAGATTGTCTCAAGCAGATAATTATGAAAAAAAGAACACAAAAACTAATATGTGAGACAGTCATACTTTCTTAGCTTTCAATAATCAACAATCTTAATGTTTGACAAATAATGGTTTTTGAAACATCTTCAGTGCATTTAAGGGGAATATTAGCTGAGACAAAAGTAGAATTTTAAAAATTGTGCTTTCTTCATTTTATAGTTAATCCTACAAATAAATCACACCTGTGAAAGAACTGTATGTAGATTGAATTTTTGAGAAATGTTTGGAAAGGGTCTTTGATTTATTAAATGATATCTTGGTCATATATTTTGCATTTTGCATTGCTGTTCTCCCGTATCTGATGATCTGACCACCTGTCAGATATCAGTAATATCTGCTGCTTCTGGCCACAGAGCAGCTCGTGACAGCTGTGTGATGCAGCCCTGGAATTCCTGCCAGAACAGTCCTCTTTGAATATCAGTAGACCACCTGTGTACCCAGCTGTAGCATGTGACATCTCCTGCTCCTTTATGGATGCCAGACATACTTAAAAAGAACCTGGATGTGGTAAAGGAAGAAAACTGATACCTCAGAAAGAGTCATACTTCAGTTATCAATTTGCTCATTTGTAAACTGTCCACCTCATCTGATTGCATCTGTAGCATTTCCTTTTAAATTAAATGTCCTATGTAACTTATAAATTGGTCAAATGCTTTTCAAATGTAAGTCACCACGATAAATTTGAGGAGAGGAAATTACCTCCCCCCTTTCCAGCACTCTCCTTCAGGCTTTGGCAGCCATCTATGCAGTAAATATATACTAGCCATTGATTTTGTATCAGGCACTGTGTTGGGCTCTGGAATATATAGAAAAAAATGATAAAATAAAAGATACTCTGTCTTCAAGTAGCTCACAGGTCAGTCCAGTTGTGTGTGTTAGAACTGGGCGTATTCAAGTCTATTCACTGGTTTGCATTTGGCAGTTGAAGAGTAGTCTCTCATATCTACAAGAAAAGGACTGTTTTAAGAGGTACTCTGCCCAACCATAATCCCTTCATGGACAGAATTTTATTTTCCTAGTTTTTAATCAGCTGGAGACATTTTGTTTCTTGTCAAGGACCTGAGATATTTTTATAGGAAGCTATAAATTTTGTTTCACATAAGTACTCTCCCTAGGGATCACATATAAAACTCTAATGCCATCCATGGAAAACTGTGATTCCCTTCCAAAAATCATCTTACCGGCATCTTTTCTGCTGTAAAACGCCTAGTGAGATAAATGTGAAACATATAAAAATACCCATGTTAATGTCACCTTAAGCACTCATTACAAAAACGCACAAAACCCACTGCAAGAGAAGGTAATCCACTGTTTTGACAGATTTTGATTTTTTAAGAATAAATTGGTAGTAATCAATGTAGGTTACATTATACTTTAGCAGAAGAGTAAAGAAACATGAAATAGCAACATTTAGCATTTTAACTTTGCTCACTTATCAGTCACTAACAAAGAGAGAGCAGTGCAAAGCTGATTTCTCCAGATCATCTGTTTCATTAGAATTGCAAGATGTCATTCTTGTGACATTTAGAGGTTGTTTAATACAGAACGCCAATGCTCATTTAAATGCTTGATGAAGAAGCTATGTTTAATCTCAAACTTGCTCCTTGTATCAAGCCCTAATATCAGTTCCATCCTCTCTGTAGGTAATCTTTTGCTTTCCACTTTTGAGTTCAAGAACAACTGACCTGACTTTCTGTTAAATTCCTCCTTGAATCATCTGTATTGCCTTAGTTTGTTCTTTCCAATTTAGGAAAGAGAGTCAACTCTCTTGTCCAAAGATAAACCCTGTCCTTGGGACCCTGAACTCAGCATAGAGGCGTAGTAGACTGAGAGCAGAGGATGTGAGTTTGATGTTCAGCCCTGCCAATCTCTAGCCATGTGACTTAGTTTCTTTGAGACTAAACACTTTTTAGTTATAGAATAAGACAGTAATAGCAACTCATCCGGTGCTCTGGTAAGAACTTAATGGAATGATGAGTTTAATACTACATTGTAAACTAAAACATCCATGTTACACAGATGTACTTTATTATCTCTATAATACTGTCCAACACCTACAGGTATTTACGTCATCAATTGTCCCTTCCTCATTTTTTCCCCCAATATGACCTAGGGGTTTGAATCCTTCCTATCAGCTTTTATCTGATTTCATTCCCCCATGACAAAATAAAAGAATAGCAAATATGAAATAACTGCTTTAATCATATTTACCTTTTAAGTTACTAAGCATTTCTTTCCTACTTGCTGGGAAACTTCTTAAGAAGGTATTCTTTTCTCTACATAGTTTCACAATCCAATTTTCTTAACACCTTATATTCTAATACCTTGATTCTATCATCTGAAACTGTTCATGAAGCTTTTTATGAGCTTTCATTATTCTTATTTCCTTACTTCTCTGCAGCATTTGACACTGTTGACGATCACCGTAACTTTCTAAGTTTTTGTGATATATATTTGTTCTTCCCTGACAGCTTTGACTTAGCATTCACTTTCTCTTTTATTTTCCACCCATCAATGTAGGTGCTACCTAAGGACATGCCTTGCTATTCTGTTCTGCCTTTTTTCTTTTTTCTTCCCTTGGCAAATGCATCCATTCTTATAAGCTCATTTAATTATAAATTCCGTAAAGCTAACTCTCAAATCTGTCACCTTCCTTATACTTTGCCTCAACAACTCTGTAACACATTTCCAACTTTCTCAGGTACACCTTTAACTTCCCATGACCTTAAAGAGTCAGGAGTTTCCGTTCTGTTCCCTAAATATGAAACAAACCAAAAAAAAGTTTACAGTTTCTGGGGTCTTCTCCTGCAGGGCCTGATAAATGATGAAGGAGCACGACTCTTTTATCAGGTCTAATTACTATTCAAATAAATCACTACAGGATTAGTCGAGAACACTTTGCCCTTGAACAGTTTATTTATAGATTCTTATCTTAGTTCAGGAATCCCAGAAGCTATGATTGCTCAAACCCATGCAGTTTTGACCAGTTAAGAATACAGAATATATATAGTTGGTTGACCAATGAAAATACAGATTTTTAAAATATAAATACAAAACTTGGTTGACCGATTAAAATAGAAAAAAAAAATACAAGATTAAGATTGCATATTGCTGAACTATAAAGTAATGAAATGAGTAGACAAGTGTAATCAAATCTTTGACAATTGAGTGGTGTATGCAAAAACATATCTTAGTTTTCAGGCACATCAGCGTGGCAGTAGAGAAGTGCTAATAATTCTACACCAAAATTTTGTTTGCAATTTTGTCATATTTGCAGTATAAACCAGGGGCTAGATTTGATTTAAAATTTTTTTTTTAGGAATTGTTAATTCATCAAATTTGAATACTTGCAGATGTAGTGAAAAGTAACTTAGATTTACTTTTTTAATTAAAGTGTATCGGGGTGACAATTGTTAAAGTTACATAGGTTTCAGGTGTAGAATTCTTTAATACATTATCTATACATTACATTGTGTGTTCACCACCCAAAGTCAGTTTTTCCATCACCATATATTTGATCCATTTTACCCTTTTTTAAGGATAATTTAACAAATCTATTAAACATCTACAGTTACCTTTTCAATAACACTTCAAACACAGTGTTATTGGTAGTTAATATTCAATTCTGAACAGATGGGTCAAAGCCTTCCCTCAACATTATCTCACAGCCTCAAAAGGATCACTCAATATCTAGAATCCGTTATTGCTGAAATCATTCAGCCTTATTTAAATAAATCTCATAATAGGTTTCCTTTTTTAACTGCATTTCTGGTTGACTAGAACAACAGTGAAACTATTGGTAGTCATGTACTTAAGATAGACATCAGTAAGTGTGACAGTATAATCATAGATTAAGAAGTTGAGCCTTTATTGCAGTAGTTACCATAGAGATTTATATTAGGCTCTTTAATAAAAAGTATATGAATTCAACTTAGAATGCATTAATTTTGACTAGCAGGGTGCACAAGGTTTCCTAACTGAATGCACATATATAATAACAGCAGTTTGGGAATTTTGTCCTAGAAATATTTAAGGGATCAAATATAGGTATATATAATAAAAAATAACAGATTAAATTTCTTGAGTTTTTAATGGATACTTCATTAACTCTTTCAGTTTAATCCGACTTCTGTAAAATACATATTTAATGGTTTAGTTATACTTCATTCATGTCATTTTTGAGAAAAAATAAAATAGTGGTGGTGGTGGGGTGGGGGGAATTAGATATTCTGGCCTCAATGTAGATATGTCTTAAAGCACAAAGGAGGAAGTAGGGATTGTAAACTGAGAGCTCACCTATTTCTAGCCCCGTTTTTCTGCTACCGTTTACAAGACACTTCGATTTTTAATTTATAAATTCTTCCCTGACTGTCTTAGATCAGAGATTTTTTCCTCCTCTGAACATAATGAACTTTATATCTGCACTTAAAACGATAGCTAGACCCCATTGTAGTCTCCACATTGATTGAGATCAAGAGCCATATTTTATATACATACCATTCAGAGTGTCTAGTGCAGGTCTAAGTATATAAATATTTATATTGATTGATGGGTAAAATGAGGGGAGATTGATACCTATACAGAGGTAATCTAAAGTATAATGCAAACAATACAGAATGCATTAACGACAAAAAACAATTATGGGAGAGAGGGGAAAGCTCATATATTTAATCCATGCTGAGGTCCATGATGATATTATGTGTAAAAGAATTCTCTGAAGTGCTATTCAAATGTAAAACCTCATCAAAAAATAAACTAGAGAGCATGGTCTAGCCTGTTTTGTTCATTTCTACGTCTCTAGTTCCTAGCACAGTGCTTGGCATATAGTAGGTGCATATTCACTATTTGCTGAATAAATCAATCAATTAAATACTTTCCTGAGAGAATGAATAATATCATAAACTTTGAATAAGAAAGCTTCCCTCTCTAAAAGCTTTAGGATATTTGTAATCCTATAGACTTGGAATGAGACAATTCAGCTCATCATTTCCTATTTGCCTAAGGCCTTTTGCATTTACACTATATCACATGCTACTCAATCTTGAAGGTTCCCGCTACAAAGCCTTGAACAAACAGCTGGATTCTTCCTGTCAGTTTGATCTCAGATAAAATGCTTTCCTAGAGATCTTCCCAGACCACTCAAAGGTGATGCAGTGTTCTACTTTTCATTTTATTTTCTTCAAAGCACTTTATCTGAAATTAACAGACTAATTCTCCTGTTTACTCATTTAATGTTTATCATCTTGCTCCAGCATAAGCTCATGAGACTAGGGACTGTTGTCTATTTTGACTGTTGTCAATCTCTTCATAACGAGCTACTAACAAATATTTTTAAATTAATTAGTAAATTCTGTGAACTAAATTTTTTGCAAATTGTATTTGAATTCATTGGCAGCTATATCTCATTTAATCAAACCCAGTATGTATAAACGATTCTTCAAATTTCAAAACTAGAAGTAATTGTGGAAGTTATTTACTTTAACTTTCCCTTTCCATAACGAAAATAAATGGAACCTTAATTTATAAAAGAAATAGTTTAAAGTCAATACAAGGCAGCACATATTTAGCTACAAAGAGAAAGTTAAACATTACATCAGAATGTGTTAGGTGCTCAACATCGCTAATCATCAGAGAAATGCAAATAAAAACCACAATGAGATATCACCTCACCCCAGTCAGAATGGCTATCATCAACAAGACAAATAGTAACAAGTGTTGGAGAGGCTGTGGAGAAAAAGGAACCCTCATACACTGTTGGTGGGAATGCAGACTGGTGCAGCCACTATGGAAAGCAGTGTGGAGGTTCCTCAAAAAATTATGAATAGAATTACCGTATGACCCAGCAATCCCTCTCCTGGGAATCTACCCAAAAAATCTGAAAACATTTAGAGATAAAGACACGTGTGCTCCAATGTTCACTGCAGCTTTGTTTATGGTGGCCAAGACATGGAAAAAACCAAAATGTCCTTCGATAGATGAATGGATAAAGAAGTTGTGGTATATATACACAATGGAATACTATTCGGCGGTAAGAAAAGATGTTATAGGAACATTTGTGACAACATGGATGGATCTTGAGAGTGTAATGCTGAGCGAAATAAGTCAGACAGAAAAAGCAGAGAACCATGTGATTTCACTGATATGTGGTATATAAACCAAAAACAACAAAAGAACAAGACAAACAAATGAGAAACAGAAACTCATAGACACAGACAATAGTTTAGTGGTTGCCAGAGGGTAAGGGGGGTGGGGGGTGGGAGATGAGGGTAAGGGGGATCGAATATATGGTGATGGAAGGAGAACTGACTCTGGGTGATGAACACACAATGGGATTTATAGATGATGTAATACAGAATTGTACACCTGAAATCTATGTAATTTTACTAACAATTGTCACCCCAATAAATTTAGGAAATAAATTAAAAAAAAAAAGAATGTGTTAGGCATATTTCAAATGTAAATAAGCAGGATAATTGCCTTAATTCTCAGCGCCACTTTGTATGATTAAATATACCACATGGGAGGCTGTAGTAAATTTTGGCCATGACAGAAGCTGTCAAAGTTTTCTGTACAATTAATTCTGAGCACATTAACATTGTTCATATATCTCTTTTTGTTGCCATAAATAGTTAAATTGAGGTCCTTTATATTTAGAATCAGAGGATCATAAAGAATTTTCTAGCAAATGCTTGTGCATATGGGGTATCTGTGCACATTAGCAGAGAAGGGTCAGTAAACAGTCACAGAATTGGAGTTTGTTTCCTAAAGGTGACGTTTCAGATATTTATTTCTAATAAAGATTCTTAGTTTCTAATTGTACTGAAATTCACTAAAAAGCCAGGTATATCTGTCTTATTGCTATATACAGGGAAATTCTGTTCAGTATGTTTGAAATATGACTTTTTTTCTTTTTTAAAGAACAACATTAAAATTGTTGTTTTTTATCGTAGTTCAAAAATGAAGTTCCTCTTCCAAGAATCTTTATTTCCATTTGATGGTTTAATTCAAGAACAAGAAAGAAAACAGTGATCTTCCAATAAAATATATTTCCAATGTGTATATTTCTGGATAAATCTTTTAAAATTATTAATTTCTGCTTTATATGCTCATGGAAAAGACAATGTATATTTCACACATTATTATTTTTATATAATTTTCATTCCATTTCTTTATCTTTTTATGCATTTAATTCCTATCCATCTCTAAGTATTTCATTATTCCCTAACTATCTTAATCATCTGAGTCCCAACTCTGTCAGGATGTCTGGTGAGTACTACTCAGCACTCATTTGCAATACAGACCATTTATGCTGTAAACTTTTTAAATCCATATATTTATTGTCACATTATATACTTTACAATAACTACTACTAGAGACTTACATGCTGTGTTTTCATATTTAATTATTCATACTCACACAGACTCACATACAGAAATTTAGATAGATGATAGATAGATAGATAGATAGATAGATAGATAGATAGATAGATAGATAAATTGACAAAATAAACAGATAAAGAGTAGATAGAATAGGTTAGACATTAGATGACTGTATTTGCAGGCTGATAAATGTAACATATATTTACATTCTCTACAAAAACACTCATATGATAAGACTCTTTGTGAGGCATGAAAAAGAGCCATGAAATGTTATTGGTTCAAGAAGGCGCTAAATTGTGAGTGGTACTGACAATCCAAGAAAATTGTTTTAAAAAAATCACTTTAAGAGATAATTAAGTAACTGTAAAAGAGAACCAGAGATTAATAACAAATCCTAGTGTACCTCTCCTGTGTCTCCTGCAATGCCTTATATTGCTGAAAACATAAGTCTGTCTCTATGTAGTATGTTTACAAGGTGAAGCATCAGATCAATGACCGTTCAATATGTCTATTCTCGTATTTTGCTTTGGTGAACCAGGAAGTTTTAATGAAGAGGTAATCCAAATTACCAAGCCTCAGGCTATTATAATTTTAAAAGCAAAACAAGTTCTGCTAATGTTTCCTAACATTCTCCTAAATTTTGATTAATGTCTAATTTTCCTGTTGTTTTCTTTTCTAAGGGAGAATATTAAATCAGCTATTTATTTTAGTTAACATTCAAAAATAAAATTCTAACACATTTATATGGAAAAACAGAGTCTTCTATAGACATCTTAGTTAAATATGATTATATGGCTCCTACTTACCCAATGCTTTAAAAATATATACAATGGATGTAATAGTCTTTAGAAACAATCTCAGCTACCGCTTATCTAGAAATATTTTATTCTGTGATTTCAACTAAACAAAGAATAAAGAGATTGAGTGAGACATGTTTAAACAATGAATTAAAGTAGCGTGATGGTCCAGACAACAGAAAATCTGATTGTAAGCACAGAAACTAAAAATTGAAGTCATTTGTGATGTGTTTAAGGATTACCCTGCACCAAATAGGTAACTAGAGAGAAGTGTGCTGAACTGTATCATTAATGCTGGTTTATATTCTTTATGGAGGCTATACATGAACATGATCTTAGTTATGACCACTTAGCTTTTTTTTTTTTTAAAGGCTAATAATGGAACGGACTTTCAGTTATAAGATGAATAAGGTCTAAGCTCTAATGTGCAATATTGTAACTATAGTTAATAATGTTGTTAATTATATACCGGCAGACTTTAAAGATACTGCAGGTTCAGTTCCAGACCACCATAATCAAGTGATTATGACAATAAAGTGAATCACACGAATTTTTTGGTTTCCCAGTGTATATAATAGTTATATTTGCATTAAACTACTGTCTATTAAGTTGGCAATAGCATATGTCTTAAAAAAACAACGTGCATACCTTAATTAAAAAATACTGTATTGCTAAAAAATGCTAACCATTTTCTGAGCCTGTTGGGAAAACGGTGCCAATAAACTTGCTCTGTGCAAGGCTGACACAAAACTTCAATTTGTAAAAAATGCAGTATCTGTGAGTCGCAATGAAACAAAATGCAACAAATCAAAGCACAAAAAAAGATATGCCTACTTGAAATTTGCTGAGAGTAGGTAAATATTCTCACCAAAAAACCAAACAACAAAACAAAACAACAACAACAACAAAACTCCAACAATCTGAGGTGATGGATATTAATTAGGTTGACTGTGGTAATCACTGCACTATATATATATATATATATAATCACTATATACATATATATAAAATCATCATGTTGTAAACCTCAAATAAATAAAATTTTTACTTGTCAATTACACCTCAATAAAGTTGGAAAAATACAGGCTAAGAAATCTATATATAAACATTATAAGAGTGTTTTATCATATTTAAAGAAAACTGTTCTACAAAACCATCTCCCCCAAAACTGTGGGTCATATGAACTTTGTTAGATTAAGTTCACTTAAGTGACATTTTCTATTACAGTCTAGTTTTTATCTTGAACAAATAAAACAAAAACAGTAAAGTTTTAAACAGAAACAAATAATCCATTATGCTCATATTTGTGTGAATTAAGTTTTTAAAGAGTTCTAAAAGAAATAACTAAACTTTTGTCTAAATTTATTTCTAACAGATTATGACTGACATTTCCACTCGTCAAAATTTGAATTGTGTGGACATTTCTAGAAAGTTCTTTACTTTCTTTTAATACTTTAAAAAAAACTGGACACTACAATCCCCAAAAGTTTACATGCTTCTTTGTCTCATTTACCATACTATTCTGTTCAATAAAAACGTTTGCCTTTTATTTTTCCATTATTTATGATGTCAGCTCCCATTTCTTTTTCACATCATTGCTTGTGCAATTTGGAAATGTCACATCATAGGGCTTTTCACTTAGTTATATCCTTCAGATTAATATACTGTTGTTATCACTGTGATTTTAAAGTGAAAGAAAATTGGAGCATTTAAATTCCATCCTGCCAATTAAAATATTGATTATTGACAAAACAGCTTCTTTTTAAGGACAATGATAATAATAAAATTAATGTTTCCATAGTATAGTAGTTTTTAAAAACTTCAATAAGTATTATCTCATTTAATCCACACATCTGTCCTGAGAGGTAGATTGTTACAATCAGATCAGTAGGGTAATAGATATATACTATGCCAGAGGGGCAATAGATTGGGGGAGGAGGGTTATGACTTTGTGAGGGATGAAATGTCTAACTATTGCATTGTTTTGTACACCTGAAACTAATTAAAAAACAGTACAATAAGACGAAAAATAAATGATAAAAGAATAGAGTAAATAGTCTAAGACATATTGAGAATCTGAACTAAAGTATGCAGGTCTACAGTGGAAGATACAATCAATTATATTTTTCCTTCATTTATTTCCCTTTGATGATGCCTGCAGTGTGTGTGTGTGAGTGTGAGTGTGTGTGTGTGTGTGTGTGTGTTTCCCCGTGCTCGTGCTTTAATGTTTTAACAGCTTAATTAGAGTATAATTTACATATATCAAACTGCATATATTTAAATTGTACCATAAGTTAAGTTTTGGCATATGTGATGCCTGTGAGGTTATCACCACAATCAAGGTAATGAATATATACATTATCCCTGAATGTTTTCATAAACCTTCTTGAAATCCCTCCTTCCAATCCTTGTCTCTCACCCCAATCTCCTGTGCATAGACAATTTATTTGTTATTTGTCACTTATAGATTAGTTTGCATTGAACTAAAATTTTATAGATAATAAATTGACTCATATAGTATGTAATCTTTTTGTTAGCATGTTTCATTCACTGTAATTATTTCAAAATTCACAATATGGTAGGGTGTAGCAATAATCCCTTTATTTTTTTCCGTAGTAGTATTCCATGTGTGGACAAACCGTAGTTTACCCATTCACTCTTTGATGGACATTTGGCTTGTTTCTGGCTTGTGGTTATTGCCAATAAAGCTGCTTTTAACATTAGTGCACACATCTTATGGACATATGCTTTCCTTTCCCTTGGGTACATACCTAGCAATTGCTTAAGAAACAGTAAAACTATTTTGCAGCGTTATGGTACCATTTTATACTCTCATCTTCATTGCATGTGCAGTTCTTTTACATCCTCACCAACATGGTCATTTTTAATTTTTGTCATTCTGATAAATGTGTAGGGTTATATCTTTATGGTTTTAATTTCATTTTTCTAACTAATAATATTAAAGATTTTCTCGAGTGCTTATTTCTCGTCAATACGTCATCTTTAGTGAAGTGTCTATTCAAATCTTTGAGTCATTTTTTATTCAGTTAATTTTTTCTTATTACTGATTTTGGAGAGTTTTTACTTTCTTTTTTCTGAATACAAGTCTATTATCACATATATTGTTTAGCAGTTTCTTCCTGTCTGTGACTTATGTTTTCAATCTCTTAACAGTGGCTTTGAAGAACAAAACGTTTCCATTTTGAGGAAGTCCATTTTATCAATTTGTGCTTTTCTGCATTGCCTAATCCAAGCTCACAAAAGTTTCCTCCAGCGTTTTCTTTTAAAATATTATAATTTTAGATTTCACATTTTGAATTAGCTTTTTATATTGTGCGAGGTAGGTATTTAAGATATGTTTGTCCAAATGGATACCCAGTTGTACCAGCACTATGTATTCAAATACTATCTTTGCTCTACTGAATAGCCTTTGCATATTTCATTAAAATCAGTTGTGTGGGTATATTTCCTGATTTTCAACTTTGTTCTGTCTTTAAGCCAATACCACACAGTCTTTGTTATTATAACTTTATAATACATATTTGAACATATACTGTTAGTTTCCTAACTTTTTACTCTGTCAAAGCTTTTTTGGTTTTTCTATATCTTTTGAATTTGCAGATGGATTTTAGAATTAGCTTGACAATTTCTAGAAATAAAAAAAAAAGGCCCACTGGGATTAGTATTGCATTGAATCTATATTGATATGGGGAGAATTGACATCTTAACAATATACTAAGACTTCTAAGTATTAAATATGTATAGCTCTCCCTTTATTTAGATCTTTAATATCTTTCAGCAATATAGTGTATTATCAGAGTAGAGGTCTTTGTATATCTTTTGTCAGATTTATCCCTATTTTATATTTTTGGTTCTATTTTAAATGAGTTTTTATTTTAATCTCTTGTTTGCTGCTAATATATAGGAATACAGCTGATTTTTGTATGTTATTCTTGTATCCTGCAAACTGGATAAGATCACTTGTTTGTTTTAATGGCCTGTTTTTATAGATTCCGTTGAATTTTCTAGACAACCATGTCATCTGGAGTGACAGTCTTACTTTCTTCTTTACAAGATGGATAGCTTTTATTCATTGTTTTTACCTTGTTGCACTGGTAAAACCACTAAAATGTTACGTAGAAGTAGTAAAAGGCAACATCCTTATATTTTCCTGATCTTAAGAAGAAAACATCAGTCCTTTAACATTAAATATCATATAGGCTTTTAGTTACAAGCCCTTTATTCGATTGAGGACATTCTCTGCTATACTTAGATTGCTTTGGGCTTTTTTCTTGCTTTTGCTCATGTTGTTTTTCAGTTATGAGTATAATTTTTGTTTTGTCAAATAATTTTCTTGCCTTTATTCAGATGATCATTTGATTTTGTTTTTTTTCCTTTTTGGTTTGTTAACATGGTGAATTACATTGATTGATTTTTGAATGTGAGATCAGCCTTCCATTCCTGGAGTGAACCTCACTCAGTCATTAGTCATGACATATTTTCATTTTACATATTGAAAAGATTGATTTAATAAGGTTTTATTTAGAATTCTTACATCTATGTTTCTGAGGGATATTTATTTGTAGTTTTCCATTCTTGCAATGTCTGTCAAGTTTTGCTATTTGAGCAATGCTGACCTCATAGAATGAGTTGGGAGGTATTCTCTCCTCTTCAATTTTCTGGACATGTGTGTAGAATTATGCTTATTTCTACTCAAAACATTTGGAAGAATCTACCAGTGAAATCATCTGACAATGGAGTTTCCTTTGTGAAAAGTGTTGTTTTTTTTAACTACAAATTTCATTTCTTCATTATATATAGGGCTACACGGTTGATCTATTTCTTCTTGTGAGCTTTGATAGTTTGAGTCTTATAAGGAAGTTGTCTACTTTACAAAGTTCTCAAGTTTATTGGCATAATGTTGTTAAAATATTACTTCACAATCCTTTAAATATCTGTAGCGTCCATAATGATGTCACCTCTCTCATTCCTAATATTGGTAATTTATGTCTTTTGTTTATTTTTCCTATTAAGTTTAGCTAGAAATTTATCAGTTTTATTGATCTCAATTAAAGTTTTCGGTTTTATTGCTTTTATCTAAACATTTTCTCTTTTATATTTCATAATTTCTGCTTTGATCTTCATTATTTCCTTTCTCTTACATATTTGGGTTTACTCTCCTCCTTTTTTCTAATTTCTGAAGGTGAAAGCTGAAGTCCTGGATTTTAGATCTTTCTTATTTTCTTCTTTCTAAAATAGATGTTCAGTGCTATAGATCCCCCCTAAGTATTGATTTAGTGGCACTGCAAACTTTGATATACTGTATTTTCATTTTCATTCAGTTCAAAATGTCATTAATTTTATTTTGGACCTGTTCTTTGATCCATGGGTTATTTACAAGTGTATTATATATTTTCTCAATATTTACTCTATCCTGTGCCCCATGAATCAGTCTAGCTGAAGAGTACCGGCACTATTGCTGGTCCTAAGTGAGCACTGGGTGATGAGACCTCGCTAATTTTTCTGATGGTTCTTTCCTTGACTTGGGTCACTTTCTCACACCTATGCGCTGATCAGTACCTAATATTAACTGAGTTCTTTCAGTGCAACTTTCTCTTCTCCAACACTCTGTCCCCCAAACTCCAGCTGCCTTGATCTCTCCAGACAGTCAGCTCCATCATCTCAATCCATGGATTCCACTGTGATCTGCCTAGATGCCCCCTTCTGTTGCTGAAGCCTAGACACTGTCTCAAGGCAGTAAGCTGAGGCAATTGTAGGTTCTCATCATTTGAGTCCCACTAACCAAAGATCACTGGCATTGAAGACCTGCTGTGCAATGTCTTGAAACTCTTATTTCATGTATTTTGTCCATTTTTTATTATTATTTGTGTGAGTGTATGATACAGTATCTGTTACATCAAGTTCAGATGACACTTTTTAAAAACTCAATCATTTTATAAAACTGATATGAGTATAGGTAAACATTTCACACTGTAAGTTTTTAGGATGTTAGTAGTTATCTCAAAGGATATTGCAGCAGTCAAAAGAGGCACTTTTTTCTTTTTTTTTCCTTCTTCTCTTTCTGGGCAGGGGAGTGTTAGAATCATATATCAACCAACAATTAGAGTAGTAGTACTTTATACAAGTATTGCATACTTGGCTTTGAAGAGATATTTACGTACACTCTCTTATTTGATTATCTAGTCAAGGTCAGATTATTAAGAGCAAGGTTATTAATAACTGAAACTCAGGAGTATCATGACTTGCTCAAAGTTGCACAGCTTATATAATCAATACAATAGTAACAGCTGCCATTTATGGTGCACTTTATGTGGGGTCAGAGTATATGCACACTATACACACAACCTCATTTAATCATCCCCAAAAATATACACATGAGGAAGGTGGTACAATCTTTCTTATTGTAGATTTGAACAAACTAGAGCTTAGAAGACATGCTACCTTAACTAAACTCACACAGATAAGAAGTGCCAGAGCTGGGACTTAAACTCAGGCTTCCTGCCTCCTAGACCATGCTTGTAACTGCTAGTTTACCTTTTATGGAAGTGGGACATTCTTCTGAGTCCCTTGCTTCCTTCTGACTTTTTTTTTCATGACCTCAGCAGGATCAACAATGGCAGATTATCTCATTTTACAGTGAACAAAATATTGTATGTTCTTAGAAATGTTGCTCCTGTGCTATTGCTCATAAAAGGCAAAGACTTTTGATAGTGATGCTTGTTGGGTGGTACTTATGCTGATATCAGGGATATCAAAGATAGATAATACTTTTGATGGCAAATTCACATTATACTAGGCTCATTTTATCATCAATTATTTTATATGGATATTCATTTTTGACTTCTTTCTATCTAAATTTCAACTCTTACCAATTTAGAAGATCTACCATTTCATATTCCTCTCCCCTTCTTTATTTTTCACTTTAACAGTTATCACTAATATATTATTATATTTCACTTTTCTTGGTTATTGTCTATGTCCTCCACTAAAATATAAGTTCCACAAGGACTAAGAGTTTTGTCTGTTTTGTTCACTATTGTATTCCCTGTACCTATTGAGTAGAAACTCAATAAATATTGGTTAAGTAAGTTAATATTTATGTTTAACTCAATAAATATTGATTAAATAAGTTAATATTTATGTTCTTAGGATTTATTTTAATGATTGTTCTGTAATGGAGTAGAGAGCAATATCTGGAACTAAGTTTTCAGGAGCTTTGAGATATACCACTACATAGACTCACTGCTACTAGATATATATTATCTATCAAAAGAGACTAAAGCCAATAAGAAGAAGATAAGATCATTAGATGAGACAAATCTCAGAATTGTGGAGGGAGATCGCTGTTAGCGTCTCCTCTCTCCTGATAACCCCAGCAGCTGTTAGGACTAACATGTTATGGGGGATGAACCCTAATGAGTAGTGATGTAATAGTTAGCAGCGTAGTTGCTGGTCTCAGAATGCTGGGGTTCAGTTCTCCACTACCCCACTTACTAGCTCTATAAATATTAGAAACAGCTGTTATTTTCTGCCAAGATGTTTTATTCTGAGACTTCAAGGGATTCTTCAAACCTAGGAAACTGTACTCAAACCTATTGTGTGTAAGAGACTGGATGTATCTCTCTCTTGGGAGGTCCATAGTTTTCTTTCAATTTTCAATGTTTGCCAGTACTTACAATACCCTAGGCATCAAAGATCACTGTTAGAAAGAAATCTACAAAAATGCATTCCTTTGGATTGTCTTATACTCCCTTAAGGCCAGTCACTTTCCAAGCCCTTAATATTTCCTTGTTTTTTACTTAACCCTCTAACCTACATAAATCAGAGCTACAAAACAAAAATATCTTCACTATGATTACAATCACCTTTACACAGTTGAGGTTAAGTGATTTGCCTACAGTAACATGACAAAAATGAGAAAACCTCATACATACATTTATTTATTTATTTTTTTATATCACATTGTGTTGGTAATAATACCTATGTGTCTCTCTCTCATAGGAATGTGGTTCTTTGAGCATAAAAGCACTATGCCTTATCCATTTTTGTGGTCTCAGCATCTGGAAAATGTAACGCACACACTACATGTTCAATATGTGCCTGCTGTATAATGATCGAGTTGGACAGGAGTCCCAGGTCTTCTGATTATAAATCCTCAACATAGTCTCATTTCATTATGTCACACATCTTTTAATGAAATTAATCTAAAGGACAAGTCTCATTCCTTTGCTAATATGCAGTTTCAATGTTTTCTCTTATTCAATATCTTGCTTGGCTAGGATACTAACTATTAAGTAAACACTTATATTCATGTCATGGAAAGTAAAAACATGAGTCAAGAGTCTAACAGAAAGCAAAATATATAGTTTGTTTCTATTGATTTTTTTATTTAATAAAATGCTTTCTATTGAAAGCATATTGCAACTAAAAACAGTATGTTTTAAAACATTTGAAAAATAGTCACTTATAAGTACTTTATTTCCTAGTAATCTTAAACAGCCAAATCCAGTAAAGCTCCTGGATCATTTTCTAGGGATCTCATCATTCTTATGGCCACTCATTGCAGTCACTCTGTCTCCCTGGTATCTGCATACAATACTCTCAAATTTTCAAATTTTGTATCGTCAAACCTTCCTTTTTCACAGATTTATAACTCTGCTGCATTTTCTGATCAGATTGTCCTATTTTATCATATTATTCCACAACATTACTCCCTAACACATCTTTCAGTCCATTGGATGAAGAACATCCATCTTATCTGGTAGCTATGTAATGAATGTAAAGGGAGTCTACTGGCAGAAAATCAAAGTTAACAGGTGCAGAGAAAAGAGATGAATAAGAATCTTAGGAGAGAAGGAAAAAAAAATGTAGGCATTCCTTACGTAATCCCAGTGTAGCATCCAAGGAATATTGGTTAATGAATGTGCAAATACTCTCATCATTACATCTATGGGTAAGAGAAAACTGTTTTTAAGCTTTTGAATACCCTTCCTTCTTCCCTCCCTCCCTTCCTCCCTTCCTTCCTTTCCTCATTCTTCCTTTTTTCTTCTTCCTTTATTTTAACTGCCATCTCTTAGATTTTGCACTTTCAGAACTACACCAAGTACAAAGGTTGAATCCCCAATGTCCCCAAAGGTGGTGCAAAGATGTATCATGTGCATGATGGCAAGAAGACATTCCTGAGTATGGTATAAAGTCTTGGAGGGCAAGTACCACCAGCCTATAAGTACATAAGCAAATATGGGAAGATTAAAATTCCATTAACTAATGATGTTGTCAGACATTTAGCTATAAGGAAGGTTTATAAGCGAAAAATTGCATAAGAAGGTCATTCTAGTGTTTCTAAAATAATTCAGATTATGTAAGAGCCATTAAATTCCACATTATATAAATTCAAAGTAATTCTTATCCTAAATTTTTAACATTTTCTTATATAACAATATCAGATATATTTATATTTTGTTAGTGAAAAATAAACTTCACTTTGCAAATGAGAAATTAAAAGGCATAACTCTTGAACGTCATAGATAAATATATTAAAACTCCAATAATTTCATTGCATAAATAACTTTGGCAAAGCAATAGAGTGTTTTGACTATTTCATGTTAAATTCTAGAAAGAAAAAAACAGTTTTATTGAATTATTTCACTTAAAATAACTCTATATGGTGTGAAGAAAAAAAACAGTATGTTAGCATTTATTTGTCAGTAGGAAGTTACATTTACGTGTCTGTATTATAAATTTCCTAATACAGCAAAATAATAAAATTACTCATATGTTTACTAACATCATACATATGAAAGATTAATCCTTAATTGTCATTTACTTATAAGGTCATTTTATAAGTACATTTGCATTATTTAAACTGATTCATCAAACAATAATGCCTACGTTGCAAAGATTGTCAACTTACTTACACAATTACCAAGAATTCCTTTCACCATAGGTTATTCTTAGAGTTATTTAAGGATAACCTCAGGTAACATTTGAAAATTAAGATAACAAACACTTCCAAGCTTCAGTTCAAAAATACAAACTGATTTTATAGGGTAATGCTTCATTGAAAAAAATAAAGCCCTTGTTTTTTCACGTCTGAAATCCCTAATGCCTTTGTATTATGAATAAAACAATTAATTTTGAGAACTTTAAAAATACCTATAATTTCCCATTTAACAGTAAATATTGCATGCAAAAGACACTAGCAAAGCTTCTAAATAAGTATAAAATAACCAACTGATCAGTAATTTGCATCACGTCACAAAAAAGGTTTGACAGTAAATTACTGGGTTTGTATGTGCATGCTACAGCATAGTATGCTCCGAGTCAAAATATAAAGTAAAATGCAATTACCCTAAAAGACATTTCAAGATTCTCTCCACCCCAGATATCCATTCCTGCATCGTAAGTTCCTATCTCTTCAAAGTAGTTTCTGTCAATAGAAAATAGGCCACCAGCCATAGTAGGGGTCCTAGTTGAAAAAAAACAAAAAGAAAAGAATATCTTTTGAAAACAATGTGTGGAGTTTAATGAGACTGTAGCAAATATTTTTGAGACATTTTAAATTAAAAAAAATAATAGTACTCAAAAATCTCAAACTGGAAACATAAAGCCAAGGTGTAAGAGATTTTAAACTTAATGAATATCATTTTATTTCACATTTCTGTAAAACTAATTTTTACTATGTTTTTCCTATCGGTGATCAAATAGTTACATGGCAGGAACACTGGGCACTTGAGATGTGGGCATCTACACTCCTTCTGAAAGGCAGTGTGAAGAGAAGTTAATACTCTAGCACTACCCTTTAAGAGATTAATCGGTCATGAAACTACCAATTGTGATCTTTTGTCACCTAATTAAAATTAGTTTACTATGAGCTCTAGAAACCTGTGGAAATGGTTTCTCTATGAAAATATCTAGACTGTACTTAAATATGAAAAATATTAAATACTATGAAATGCTTATAGGCAATAAATGTCGAACAAGAATTACAAAAGTATTTTTAAACAACAACCAAAAACACTTGACATCCAATTGTTTATTCTTTTTACATAATTAAAGTGATAGAACTAATCATATAACCCTATGGATAAAAATCATTCCCATATACTACTCAGAAGTTTAAAGGAAATTTGGCAGATTCTATAACTTTTTCCTAGGAGTAAATTTCTCTATAGGAACGAAGAAGTCAGACATTAAGTTTTAAAAGGATGAATTAATTATTAATTAATTTTAAAGATCATTAAAGTCAATGGTTGATGTGTGAACTACACAAGTCTTTCTATACAAGCAGTAAGAAGTGAAACAAAAAAAAAAAGAAAAATTCTAGTTCTTTACAACTGGATCTATACTGGCAATGATTATTTCTGAATATTAATTGGAGTATAATGATTTTCAACATTTGTAGCACATTAGCATCGCCTAAGACACCATTTAAAAATGCATTTCCATGCTTGGGTACAACTCTACACAGATTCAGATTTAACTGACCTGAGATGGGGCTAAACCCTTGGTATTGTATAAAGTTCCCAGGTGATTCTAATGTGACGCTCAAGATGAGAAACACTGATCTAGTAACTTAGATTTGGAATTCTCATCCAAGTAGTCTGAGATTGCTAAAACACCAAATGTTTTGCTTTTCTTGAAATTATATCCTCTTCTGCCACAGGATATGCTCATGTCCTCTAATTGAACAGTGTAGTTCACTGAAACAAACAAACAAAAAAACTCACCGAATAATATTGTAATAATATACCTAGTGCAAAGTTTCCTATTTCTCACTGTTTTATACTCAGGTAATTAACCGTCCATCAGTTGGAATAGCTCAAACTCACTTAGTCTCAGAGCTCTTTTATTACGTCTAGTCTTGCTGGGCTCCTATCATGAAGAGTATCATTGACCTTCTGAGTTATAATGAGAAACACTAACAAAGCTAAACAAATAGTAATTACGGTAGCCATGACCCTCACCTGATTGGGATTTTGGAACTCTATGTCAATAACTATATAAGCATTACAGTGGTGGATAGTCTATTGAATGAAATGAGGAACAAAAATTGTTGCAATTATTGCATCGTAATGCAAAACCAAGTGCTTAAGAATGTTAAGTGATGCATTTTTAATGATCAGTTCAGAGTGCCTATCCACTTATCTGTTTACTAATAAAGTATTAATGCATTAAAGTTAAATACACATATTGATTTTCATCCGTTGGTCATAATTCCTATAAATATGTGAGAACTGTATAATAAATGGCTATAATAAATTATATATTTAACCATAAGAATGACTCAAATAAGTTTCACTTATACTTGGAAAGTAACAAAAACAAAAAAATGACAACTCACCAAAAAAAAAAAGTTCTATATATCTGAAGACAGATGCTCTTAGAGAGAATTTTTTGTCATTACAATGTCACTTAGTTCCCTGAAGTAGCATAGGGACCATGCCTTAAATGATATTTTAGCCAAAGGCAGTGTTCTGCGATATGTTCTGTTCTAAGTCAGCTGCTCTGTAATATCCATAATGAACTATCCATATATATTGCATGGACCTTAAGTGTCCAGGGTGCCTAGAAAACTGAAAAACCTTTGATTATAGTTGAATTAGCTGAGATTATTTGCTTTCTGAGATTGTCTTTATACAACGTCAAACCAGCCAACTAATTCGATCAAGTTTGGGGGAAAACATAATCAGCTCAATGGCTGTGACCATCACCTATCACACAGTAGGTACGGGAAGATGAAGTGAGTTAGTAGAAAAAAAGCACTTAGCACAGTGCCTGGCACATAATAAATAATTAATGAGGTTAGGTGACATATATGTGTTGTCATTGTTGATGTTAATCATTCAAACAAGTCTTGAGTGTCCTTAACTTAATTTGAGCTCCCCATAAACACAGTCTCATTTTGAATTTCAAAATCACTTGGAACTATTTCGTATCTGAGATGCTGGACTCTGAAATTTGTCTTTCTGAACACAACTTTCTATTTTAGAACCTCTCCTATTTCAAGCCAGTGGAAGTCATTTCTACCCTCCATTGGTGATTTTGGTTCTTTAGCTATTCCATATTCTCACATAATAATCCCCTTCAGGAATTGTTTGCTTTCCTTCTCTCACTTCCAGGCTTTGCAGGATTCTGCCATGTCAGGGAAAAACTAGCCTAGCACCCTAGGTTCTATGTCCTTGCCTTATAGCTCAATTTTCTTTTTGTAAATACAAGTGCCTGGGTAAACTTACCTTCACTTCATCCATTTCTGCTCCTAACACTCAGAGAATCATTGAAAAATTAGTAAGATGAGGTCAATTGTTCACACTGGAAGTCCATGTTATTGACTCTCTGCTTAGTCTACAAACTGCTAACAATCATTTTATCTATGTTTACTTGCTCACCTGTCTCATTTTCACTGAATATTTTCCAAAAGTCTTGGACTCTTCTCAAGATTAGAGATTAAGCCAATGCATAAAATCTAAACTCCCTTAATTATGAAATCTAAACTCTCTCTTTCTCTGTATACATCTATATCTAGACTGAGACCTAGACCAGATCTGGATCTAGATATATAGATATATATCAGATATCTAGATATCTATACATATATGGAGGGAGGGGGAGAGAGAGAGAGAGAGAGAGAGAGAGAGAGAGAGAGAGAGAGAGAATCTTCTCATGGCCTCTTCCTTCCTCTTGTCTTAGAGGAACGAATATCTACTTTCCTCTCACTGTATGCTAGCATCTGCTCTTATGCTTTCAGATGGCTCTTTCCTGACTACTCTTTCAGCCACTTGTGCTTTAACTATTTACATTTCTGTTTTATGACTTTGATTTCTAAATTGTTCCCTTGAGCTTACACAACTGCTCAATTAAGTTCTATCCTAAATCAAAATATAACTTTACGTAATCCTACTACTCATTCAAACTAGGGATATAGATTTTCTATTCCCTTCCCTGGTAGTCTTATAGAAAAGATACTGTCTAGCACTCCCTCAACTTCTCTTGACTTCCTAACTAGAATGTGGGTCCTGTTCCCACCTCTACAATAACTTCTTTCTGAAAGGAGCCCATTGATTCTGAACTTCAATAGCCTTTCCTGAATGTCTTCCTCTGAAAGCCTTTAACACAATGCATCAGCCTCCCTGCTTGAAATTCTTTTCACCTCTGACTCACATTGCATTGTGCTAAACTGATTTTTCCTTCTACCAACTAGATTATTAATGTTATGATTCTGATTGACGCTGTCCTCTTCCTGTCCCTCGCTGCCTTTCAGATCGTAGTCAAGTTCCTTGTTTCACATGTGTCACATGAGCACAATATACAATCATAACATTTTTTATAGAGCTATGCATTTAATAATCATCTTCTTTTATCCCCTAACATTGTCCTCCCAAGGGTCTCTCAGTAACAATTTTCTCTACCTGTATACAGGTAAGCTCATTCACCACATGCTTTTAATTGTCAGTCATTTCTATGAAGCTGACTCCTAATCTGTGTTTATTTTCTGCATTGGTTGTGCTTTTTTAGATTATTCACTACATGTTTTTTTTTTTGTTTTTTTTTAATAAAACAAAAAATTGGCTGTGCTCAGTGTGTTTAACACAGAACTGAGAATGCGCTACCCTTTCCATATCTTCTTCTCTTTCAATGTCCTCTATTTCCTTCCAGAGCCTTAATATAAAATGATGGAAACACCTTTAAGCACCTTTCTTTTTTGTGTCTCACTCAATCATTTCCCCAATACCTCCTTTTTTTATTTTTTTTTCCCAAAGTATTTTTGACTTTTATCTCTTTTCTCTGTTATCAGGGTCACTATCCAATTTGAGTCCTCTTATTGCTAACCATGTGTTAATGGAATTTTCTTGCTCTTTGAGCCTGCCGCTTCCAAAATTTATTCTATAAACCATAGCCAAATTCATTTCTCTATATCAAAACTCCTCTAAAAATGTTAACCAGATGTTCAAAAACCTATTTTAAGGAATACATTCCAACTTCTTATCCTGGCATCCAGGATCTGGAGTGACACAATGAGCTCTCCCATTGCTTTTAACTATTCCCCTGTACTTTAAGTGTTTAGCTGTTACTAGTAAATGCTTCAAACTTCTTCACTTTTCTCACCCTGGTAATATGTTCACATCCATTTGTCCCTTGGATTTTCCTTTTAAAACTCCCCTCATATATTCAAATTTGCTCTATTCTTAGGCCAATCCAAAGGATATATATTCCACACAGCCTGCCCTCCTTCCAGTCGGGATGTAATATTTTCCTTCTACCTTCTATAGCACCCTGTTTCGTTCTCTCAAGGCACTTGTAACTTTTTATTGAGTATTATATTTATATCTATATACATTTTATGACTTCTGTACATAAGCCAATATAATGGTTTAATAGTATTAGACAATTAATAGATATTTATTGAATAAATAAAATTTTAAAAAAGCAATGTATTCCAGGGCCACAAAACAATCTATTTGAAAGTTTAAATTACATGCACTTTTATTTCTGTAATTACAACCGAAAAACTTTGCTCACATCTGCTAAATTGGTGAATAACAAAAATGTCTTCACTGATTCCAGGATTTTTAAAGGCCTTATTATCTAATGGGAGTTTGGGGGTTGAGAGTGGTAGAATTTTAGAATTAAAGATATAAAGCTTTGTAACAATGTAGAATATTAAAGGACTCCAAAATGTAAACATTTGACAAAAAAAAAAAAAAAAGACAAAAAAAAAACTGAATCATTTTACCAGAAGTTGGTAAATCCAAAGAAACTATGATAGAATACTTTTGAGTATTCAGTAATGCTAAAATGCAATGCCTGTATATTCACCAAGAAGATAATGTACCCTGTATTTCACACTATGTGCGTGAAAAATAGGTATACAGTAAGGAAACTCTAGGGGGTAGCTAAGTTTAGGTTTTAGGAATTAGTTTCTAGATTGATGGAGTTCAAAACTCAAACCCACAGACTAACCTTCAGCAAGTCACTTAAGTTCTGTGCCTCAGTTTCATAATCTACAAAATAGGATCTATGCATCAATGTACATGATACTCTTAGAATAGAACCAATGCAAAGCAAGTACTATACATTTTAAATAGTTTTACTAAACAAGAAGAAAAGTTTGTCAAGATTGCAATCAGCTTTATTTTTATTGTTTTCAGAATCCAATTAATTTTAAATAGAATTGTAATATTTTAGAGCTACAGAATCCTACAGATTTGGTCAGCCAAATTTAGTTGCAATGTGTTTAAATGATTTCTTCAAGGAACCACAGATAGTTATAGTTAGTGGCCCAGTTAAAAAAGCATTTCCTTTCTTTCTTTCTCTCTCTCTCTCTCTCTCTCTCTCTCTCTCTCCCTCCCTCCCTCTCTCCTTCCTTCCATTCTCTCTCTCTCCCTTCCTTCCTTCCTTCCTTCCTTCCTTCCTTCCTTCCTTCCTTCCTTCCTTCCTTCCTTCTCTCCCTCCCTTTCTTCCTCTCTTGCTTTCTTTCCTCCTTCCTTTCTTTCTTCCTTTTTCCCTTCCCTTCCCTTCCCTTCTTTTCCCTTCCCTTCCCTTCCCCTTCCCTTCCCTTCCCTTCCCTTCCCTTCCCTTCCCTTCCCTTCCCTTCCCTTCCCTTCCCTTCCCTTCCCTTCCCTTCTTTCCTTAACTTTCCTTTCCTTTCCTTTTTACTTCCTTCCCTTCCTCCCTCCCTCCTGCCCTTCCTTTCTCCCTCTCTTTTTCTTTATTTTTCTTTCTTCCTTTCTTTCTTCCTAATCATACAACAATCAGTAATTTCTTGATTTATCCATTTAACTTATACAGCAAAGGTTTTGAATAGCTAATTAGAAATTAGCTAACTTTAAGTTCCAAATGTATGCACCATGTTTTCCTGTGAATTTTAGCACTGTCCTTCAAAACAATTTCTTTCAAAGTTATTGAAACATCATTTATTTTCACTAACTTTTTTCTTTTGCTATATTAAGATTCTATTTAATCTTACTTGGCAAACAACCAAGGTCTCTGGAGAAAAAGTCTAAAGAAGATTTGAGAGATGTTAGGCTGCTATTTGCATTGGTCAAATATCACAATATTCAGACTTAGTGTTTAGCTCTGTATCAACAGTCCTCATACATTATAAACGATAATAAAGAGAACTTATAAATAAATATTTATTATTTATGCAAATGCAGGCATGAATAGCTGAAATATTCGTATAATTTTGATTTTCTTAAATCATAAAATATAATAGCTTCATTTAGTTAAACATTTTGCAGGTTTAGAAACCAAAGGAAAATTAGATGCTATGAGTCTCTCTTCTTCCATCCTTATTCTGTCCCCTATGCCTGACTATACAAAGTAGAAGAGAGAGAAAGGAAGCAAAGACATAACAATTATTAGTGCAATGAATGATCAGCTTCTGAATGTGATTAAAGGTTTTTACAGAGAAAAAAATGGGAAGTTTAGTGGAATATTACACATGATGAGACTCATTTGAACATGTTTGGGTGAGAAGATGAAGCTTTCTATAGAAAAGAAACTGTTACTGTAAGAGTTTATGCTATCTTAGACTCTAAGCAAGAAAGCTTATTCAAATCCTGTAGAATCTATGGGAGAGAAGAGTTTCAAAGTTATTTTTAAAAGATAAGAAAAAAATAAAGTTTTGCTTAGTATAGGCAAATGACATGTTTTTCCACCAAAGAACCCATTTACCAACAAGTATTGGAATCAAATGCCTTACCCTGTCCTTAAAGGAGTAGTTTTTTGTTTTGTTTTTTTCCTTAATCCTTTTTCATAATCCTCACTACCTGAAAAAATCCTAAGCTTCCAAGTGGATATACAGTAGTTGGTGCAAGTTTTAGTCTTTCCTTCTACTTTCATTTTATGCATAAGAGGGGTCAACATAAAAAAAATAAGGTTAGCTGGAATCAAATGTTTTAAAATATTTTGGTTGATGTGATAAAATTTTTTTAGTATATTAATGTGATACTTAATTCACCACCTTGTAACCTTTCTATAGTACCTTTGTTTTCTTCTCACCTCAACAGACTGCTAGTAAAGTCTTGTAAATTATCCCCTAAGCCATTAGAAAGTAATACAACATAATATAAATGTGCTATTTTTCTCCAAAAAACATAGGTTCACTGATTCCATCTGAGGTGGAATCTTTTTTCTCTCAAAATCAACATATATTAGATTTTAACAGGAGTAGGTAAGAATGCTGAATAGTTGAATATTCCAAAATTGAACTATTTTTTTCAAAGTCTTTGCTCTGCTCAGAACCTTCACCTTTCCTGTAGTGTTGCTTTAGTATCTCCTGTTGCAAAAAAAAAAAAAAAAAAAAAAAAAAGTGTCTCACAGGCTTTGAGAGGATTTGTCTATGCTTCTGTTTTCCAATTTAAAAGTATATTTTCATTGGACTAAGAAAAACAGAATATCTGACAGGTAAAAATTAAGAAATAGATTATCAGTTGCTATTAAACAATAAGTGATATTGCCTTATATTTTATAAGATTTTACAGAATAAAATAAGTGTATTCATTTGGTATACTTACTAGGAGAACTATAAATTGAAGTCAGTGATACTTTTGGGGGAAAACAAATTGGCAGAAGCTATCAACAATATTAAAACAAATTTCATATTGTCTGCATAATTCTAAAGAGACCACATTATATGCAAAAACTGTAGATCAGAAGACATAACTGGCAAAAATAAATATAAACAAATTCTTAATTGACTTTAGACTATTAAAAATGGAAGATAAGCTAAGTAAATAACAGATATTAGCAGCAGATATTAATTTAATAAAAATTAAAATTTTTATTTGTGTAGAAAATTTAATGGCATAGGAAAATACGACATATCAACTTTTAAATTATGACGAAATATATCTGGAAAGAACTATAACAAAATACTAAAAGAGATGTGGCTCACTGATGTCCAGTTTTATCCTGCTTTAGGTACTTGTCACGTTTATTTTGCAATGCATACATGTTAGTTACATGATCATAAATAAATTTAAAATAACTCATTTCAAATACATTTCTCGTGAAATATTTTACAGTACTTCATGAGTTAGGAAAGGCTGGGAGAATAATTTTCCATTTAATAGTTGAGAAGACTGGGTAACTTCCCAATTGGAAAAGCTTAAAGGAAAACCCAGATCCTCCAAAGCCAGTGTCAATACTTCTTCAATGATATCACACTACAGGATGCAAGAAATATATATGTGGTCATTCCATGATTTTTTTTTTCAAAATAAAGGCACAATGATTGTAATATCAGGTGTTACTAATAATGTTACTTATTTAATCTTTATAAATTCCTAATTCCAATTGAGAGAAAATATATGTATGAGATCAGACAAATGTTTAAAAAAGGGACATCAAAGTACGTAAAAAGTGTTAGGTACAAGAATTCATAATTACATCTATATTTCATTTATTATGATAGGAATACTTAGAAGAAATTATAAAACTCTATTGTTTTGCTTTAGGAAGATACTGAACATGGTACTCCAAGTTAAATTGCAGGAAGTCATACTAAGAATATTAATAATAACTAAATGCAAAAGAGTCCATAAGGTAAAACACAAAGGGTAAAGAAAGTTAATAGACTTGATAAATAATCTGTAGGTTGTTAGTAAAGAAATCCATTTCAATCATTGAGAAATTAAAGTAGAAACGAATATCTTTATAACTATGTATTGAGGGTTACTCACAGGGCATAATTAAGAAACTAAAACGATCAATGAGATTAAAGCCGGATTCTTTTCCAGAAGCACACACCACTCTAGCAGCGGACATAGCTTAACTCCTGTGCATTCAGACCCTGGCCATGTATGCTGGCCTACTTCCCTCATCCACCATACATATGGCCAGTCCCAGACAGTGAACAACTTCAGAGCAGAGACTGCCTTTTTCATTTTCATATGCGCAGAATTTAGCACATATAATGTGTATTTGCATATAAACTCAGACTCATTTCAATAGCTTCAACAGAATCACTCAAAAGTTAGATGCATGAGAAAAAATGCATAATACACCCCAATCTAATGAAATGATTTGACAGATTATCTGTACTACCAGATAATCTCTGATACTAGTTAATATTCCATTAGATTATATATGTGCAAACTCATAGACAGCTAACTTGTCTAATATTTTAAATCTCCGCCATTTCCCAGGCAGTAGCCTCTAAGTCAAAGGTCACAAATGTAAGCAATTATAGCCAGGTAAATAAAGTCAATATGTGAAGTTGGTTAGTTGCAATAAGCGTATTTATCTCACCTTGATTGGGATACAGCTACAGAGAAATATTTTTCCAAGTGCAAGAATGATGACAAAAGGCAACTCAAAGCAGGGACACACACACAAAAGGAGTTGTAGGGATCCAACTAAACTTTCATGCTACTTCTAGATGGGCAGCTTCTACTCAACTCCTCAAGTAGGAATACTGCACCACTAGAGTAAGATCTGACTTTTCAAGAATAGCTGCAAATCCAGATTTTTATTTAAAACATCTCATTTAAAAATTTTTGGTAGTTTTTTTTTTTTTTTTTTTTTAACTGCAAAACACTGTAGACCAAGTAAAACACACCTAGGGAACATATTTGACATGCAACCTCCTGATTTATGATCTCTGCTGTAACAATTTTATTACTCTATTGTTGCACGTATAATTGAGATATTCCTGAAAAGTCATATAATTTGACTACTAAAATGTCAAGGAGAGTTTAGTAATAAGAAAGCTAAACACTCAGGATTATGTGTGTTATTATTCCATACTCATAACTTCACAAATTCCAAGTATTTCACAAACTCCATTTATTATCAAAATGAAGATACAAAGCCCAGAGGTGAAAATAGAATAAGTAAAACAAATATAAACTTTGCTTTAAATGTGGTATAACTAAGAGTAGGTCAGAAGTTCAAGTTGGTGCTCTATGTATGCAGGTATATGATCATATTTCTAAATTATGACTAACTAGTCAATTATAGTCACTAGAAAGTTCTGTCTTAACTGACATTTTGAATGAAGCATTCCACTAAGAAAACTAATATTTCAACCTCATTTTAATCACTTTAGCTATTCAGAATTCTGTTAATCAAGTAGGAAAAAAAAAAAAACTGTCTTCAACACCTAGGATGATTTATCTGTTTGTACAAATGTGAGAAAGATGATCACATCTTCAAATAATAGATTACAAGTACAAAGAAAGTTCACATTGTCACTATGCTGATGATAATTACCTGCAGGCTGTTACAACACAGCCCATGAATTAATTAACCTTTTGCCATAAATATCTAGAAACTTCAGCAAAGACAGCTTTCTCTTTTTCTTTTGCTCCCTCAGCATTTTAGAAAGTGAAATACTATGTAGTTACGGTGGGAAACAGATAAAATATATTTATATTTTATAATTTTTATATTTATCAACTTCATATTTTACAATAAAACCACATAAATTGTGGTTAAAATATAGCAAGTTGGATGTTTCATCTTATGTTTTAGTTAATGAAAGATGGGAGATAGTGTGTGGTTTCTATGTAGAGCTTTACTTTCAGGAACGAGATCAGTAAATTCTTCCTATAAATGTTGGCTACCTCTTATTAAGTTGGTGCAAAAATAATTGCGGTTTTTGCAATTGTTTTTTAACCTTTCAAACCGCAATTACTTTTGTACCAACCTAATAATTATCTACCTTTTGACTCCAAGAAAATAAAGTTAGTCAATTTTTAGACTTAGTTTTAATTAATTCATTAAATAACAGATCTCGCCAATGGGTAAGTCATTCCCTCATTAGGTTAGGAGACATTCTTATTTAGATAATGAGTTATATGTATTCTTTCAGAATGTTAGGGTATTTCTCTATTATTCCAATTAAATGATGATTTGCCAAATTAATCTTTAAAGAGCTAAACTAATGAACTCCCTCCCCAAAGTATTAGTCAGTAAATTTATATTTGGTTGCAGATAAGAGGTACACAATAATATGCCAAATTAAAAAGGAGATAACTTTATGTTAATAAAATGGGTAATGCTTACCTAGACAACTAATAATGCATATGATATATATATATATATATATATTTTTTATTTTGTATTAAGGGAAAACATATTTTATGAATACATATTTCAAATTAAGCAGCTACTTTAAATAATTTTGGAATAAATCCTTCACAATTGTTAATATATTAAAATTTTCCAAATGGATTTTTCTTTTGTATTCCCAGAAAGGTAGTTCTTTAAGGTTGGTAAATTTGAATATTTACCAAAACATTTTTGGTTATTTCAGTTTTGAGAACACCTCTACTATAAAGCATAAACATTTAGGCAATAAATACGTCTACCTGAAGTGTCAAGTCTAGTACATATTTGTCACATGGACAACTTAAAATAAACATATTTTGAATATAAAAATATACAAAGTTTCAAAAGAAATTTGGCACTTCTGCCAATACTTAAATTTGCCTATGTTAATTTAAACTAGATTTAATATGGCCATTGATTCTTAGATGACCATGTAAAAAGTGATAATTCATATGTATACATGAATAAAAAGTATATGAGGGACTTGAAAAGATTTGAAAACGAGAACACGCATTTATAATACTTCTTAATTATTATAGAAATACACAGGCTATCCTTTGGAAGTTATGATCTACATACCTGACAGGTAATGTTCTGTCTCCTTTCCTCCTATCCATTTCTCTTTGGGGAACAGGATACCAACGGAAATTCAGTTTCCAGTTAAAACCGCCATAAGTCATGTCTGACCCAGCCATGTATTCAAAGGTATCATCACTAATCACATCAATGATGGGGCACACAACTGTTTTCCTGAAGAAAAAGTAAAACCAGATTACATATAAATAATAATTTAAATGTCACATTAGTTTCTTCAAACTCAATATAGCTGATATGTTGAAATTTAATTATTTTATGACTGTAATACTATGTTTTTATTCTCATTTTATCCTTTTTGCCTATGGAATGATTTCATTTTACCACATCTTTCTTACAGTCAACTTTATACTACCATGTATAATCTAATCAAATATAGTAATTGATCTTCAAGCAGATTTCCAAATGCATTCTAAATACTAACTAGGCAGGATGAACATGGTCTATTTTTCATAAAATCTCCACCCACAGCCTGATTAGAAGATGTGCTTTGATATTATGTATCATTTTAGTTATTTCTTTTATAGAAAAGTAATAGCATGAATGGAGTGGAAAATGGATGATTGCATTAGATCTGGTAGTTTGAGTCTCAGAGGGGTAAGGTTAGTTGAAAGAAATAGTTTTAAGAAAATCTTCATGGGAAAAAAAATCACTACCAGGAAAAACAAACAAACAAATGGAAGTCAACAAAAAGAAACAATTATAAAAATTATGATCATCAGTATTAAGCAAATGTTTCCTGTGAAAGACATTAGGGTGATGACAATTTCTGAGAAACTGTCCTAGACTAAAGAGTTTATAGTAACAATCTACATATTTTAAGATAGGAAAAGATAAGCAACTTCAGTTTCTGGTGTTTGTCCCATGACCTGTCTTTTCTTAAAGGAAGAGGAAGAGCCAGGAGATTTGGTGTTCTTGATAGTGGCTTTTTAGGGTAAGAAATTGTTCGCCATTGGAAATCATTGGGTAGTCTTTTAATCTACGTTGTATCTCCTCCAATCTTTCCTGCTCCCAGCTTATGTTTTATTATGGGCTCAACCTTCTGTCATCTCCACAGGAAAAGTCAGGTCTACCATGTTTGCATTGGTTGTAGCTAATTCTGAAGAGCAGAGCTTATTTTTCATATGTGATAGAAAGTAAATATACAAATATTATTTTTAATCACCCATAGATGTGGAAAACAAATAAATGTTGTTTCTCATTTATTCTGGTTTTGTCACACCGGTATCATCAACACTCATTTTCCATTGGGTCTTATATTCCATACAATTTGTTAAAGCCTGGAGTTCTCTGAAATCAATAGAATTCATCTAGCCTTGAAAAAGTTTCTTGGTAATGCTGGTCCCTACCAAATCTATAATTTTCTCTTTCTTCATTAAATTTAATGATTTAATTTGTAGGAAGATAAAATTAGATCTAATACCCTTGAATAGGACTTTATTATCTAGTTATGGCAACTTCAGAACTGAGAAGTAGGATAAGACGTTAGAGATCATTATATGCAAATACAATTTAACATGTTGTTAGATTAAAAACTAAATGATCTATGCTTGACCATATTGAAACAATATTATACTAAAAACTCACTAAGTTGAATATGAAACACATGTTTTAAAAAGCAGCATAATGTATGGAATGGTGCCAGGAAATGCATTTAAGGTGTCCAAGTTCACTTCACTTTGCCAGGCTTACCATTCTGTGGGGACTGTACAATACACAGAGTGAAAAAATGTCATTAGCCATGTAGTACACTCAGTTGACTAAAAGGTTCCTACTCCTTTGTTTAACTGCTATGGTTCATTTTACTGACAACCTCCATCCATCTTCCTGGCAAGTACCAAATCCTGCCGTTTATGTTATGTAGCTGCACTAGCTCACACTAAGCGACCCCTGTCTTGGATGCTTAATTAAAAACTTCAATTCCAGAAAGATCTTTCTACTGTAGATGAAATAACTTTGTAAGCAAGGTGTTATGCGATGCTTTGCTATTATATCAGACAGTATTCAACATATTTGTCTTCATTAAGTGCTTGGGAATTACACTCATTTATCACCAATGTTTATGAATATCTTTAGGAAAAGCTCATACTTCACAGCATCCTCATCAGAGACAACTGCAGGTATCAATGAGGGTTTTCATTTCTATAAAGTAGTAGTCAATCTTTCAGATTCCACTGTTTGTATGTACAAAGTAGCAATATTGCTTAAACAATTACACTTATTCTTTATAGCTGTGCTATGCTTTTTTGATTTTTGGTTAAATCATGATTTCATTTCAGTGTTATGTGTGCTTATTTTTAAGATCCTCAAGGTGGTTTTGAACTAGACTTTGAATAAGGGCAGTGACCTAGTAGAAGGAAGGCTGGTCTCAGAATGGGAAAAGGTGAAGTGTCGCTATCACTTCCAATAGCTGGGACAAGCTACTTAACTTACCTGTGCATTCCTATCATTAGGTACAGGTAAGAACATCTATATTAGCTACCCCACACAGTAGTTTTGAGGATACAATATGGTGCTTTGAAAACGGATTTTATAAAATGGTACTACTTCAAATTACACTGATTTCCTTCACCTAAAAAATGAATATTGAACACATTTTTACGGTTTGAATGTGTTGATTATTTCTAACTCACATGTTCCTGTTCATCCCTAATAAGCCAAGGTCTTTATTAAATAAGAGGGGTAGAGATGGCTATTTTCAAAGCTGGTAAATAAACCTTCTGAAAAACAGCAACCTCGGAGAGAGTTTTGATAGAAAGTCGAAGTGTCCTAACAGGTTCAGTCATAACCCAGGCAGACACAACACGTGATTTCTTACCTGTCTTCCTTTATTCTCGCCAGCAAGGGCTCCAACCATCCTAAAGTACATTCACAGTGTGCATCGAGAAAAGTTATGACCTGCCCTTTTGAAGCAGCTGCTCCTCGAAGGCGGGCGCGTATTAACCCAGAGCGCTCTTCCATTCTGATAATTTTTACTGGCACTTCTAAATTTTTCACATAGTTCTCTAATGTCAACTTGAGAAAATCTGTAACGTGCAATGAGAATGCATAAGAAAGTTTTGAGACTGTTTTAAGACATAGAAGAGATACTACTGCCCAGATGAAAATACAATACACACAAATGATGGCCAACTCCTGTCAATATATTTTTGCAGTAGATGAAATAAAGATATGGAGATTTCATAAGTATATTAATGTACAGTTATTATTATAACTCTGTTACTTCTCTGACAATAAGGATAAAATAAGAAGTTAATATATTAGACTCTAATTTAGAAACTGAGCCACAATGGCAAATGCAGCCTCCTTAATTATGTTATTTATTTTGCATTTGACTGAACTAAAAGAAGAAAGAAAAGACAAGTATCCATAAAGTCATATAAATGCTTAATCACGTGAGCTGTTGAGTTGGGGAAAAATGGAACACTTCTGAAAGTTATTTTGGCTGATTTCTTGGGTTAGTAAGAACCAAATGGAATCATGAGAAATACTGAAAGAAGTAGTTACTTGTTCCTAGAGTTGTCATTGAGTAGGTATATTAATGAAAATACACTGACGATGATGGGCGGTTTCAGAATTAGTATAGTTATAAGGAAAATACAGATCATTTTCCAGATGCCTTTTTAACCATAATAAAGTTTTCTAATTAAAAAAATGTATATACAAGAAAAATATTTATACCTCTTTCACTTGCATCATCCACCAAGATGACCTCAGAAAGTAAATAGTGTGGGGAACGATTTATAACACTATAAACAGTTCTAAGGAGAGTGCTCCAAGCTTCATTATGAAACACAATGACTACACTTGTGTTTGGAAGATCATCAGGGTAGACCTTTGTCTTGCATCTGGAACAGACGAAAGAAGTATATGTTAATAAATAATTCATTTTTAATTCTGATCACTGTAATAACAAAAATTTATCACACAATTTAGACATGAAAGGCCCTTACTAAAGGAAACATTTTATGAATATCTAAAATAATTTTCCTTTTTATAAATGCTGTAATAGTTGGCATTTTGAAAATTAAATATGTATAATTACTAATATTTCATTTTTACTCCTGCAGGGAACCAAGCAGCATGATTTCCACAAGTCTAAGAAAGCTAAAGTAACATTCTGAGACTGTCAGTAAAAGACCAGGTACAACAGAAACAGATCAATTCATTTAGTGGATCTCATTTTATTCTTTGTTTAGAAAAAAAATAATTATTATATAACTCAAAAAATCATAAGAACATAAGAACATAAAAAGACATATGCCCACAGGGTTTTGAAGCATGTAAAACAGATTACTTGTCTATTCTAAAATCTAGTTATGCATTCTGTTTTGAAAATCTAGGTTTCCATTCTGTTGGAGAATGCTATAAGCCGTGTGTACTTGGAAGGAAAGGTTTAGGGACCAGGATGTATGTTGCAGATTCTTGATTAGTACTACATAATTGAAATCAGAGATTAGGAATGGAAATGGTAGGCCACCAGCAATTCTCAAACTTTAATGGGCATAGGAATCACCTAGGGATTTATTAAAATGCATATTCTGGCACTGTAGGTCTGGGGTGCAGCCTGAGAGTCTGTATTTTTCAAAAAAGCTTCCAGGTGACTCAGATGCTGCTGGTCCCTGAAGCACACAGATTAGTAAGGACTAAACCATAATTGTCATTACTATTAGAATTTGATGTCTTGACAATAACTTTTAACTTGACTTATAAATCCAAAGTAGCCCAGATTTTACTTTTCAAATAATAAATCCAAAATAGTACATTGGGATAAATAATATAATATGCATATTGTTCTAGTGGTCATCAAAAGTTTAATATGCAGGTGATCCTTACCTTCCTCAACTTGACAATATTCAGATATTTCTGACAGGTGCTTTTTAAATCATCGTGATTATAGAATATTATTATTATTATTATTATTATTATTTATTTATTTATTTTTAGTTGCAGGGGGTGCTGCCCACCATCCCTTGCAGGAGTCGAGGAATTGAACTGGCAACCTCTGGCTCATGTGGGAATCGAACCGGCAGCCTTCGGAGTTAGGAGCACGGAGCTCTAACTGCCTGAGCCACCGGGCCGGCCCCAAAATATTATTAATAATAATAATAATAATAATAATAATAATAATGCCACTGAGTATCCAGAATAGGAATAGAAGTTCACTCACCCTAGGTTATTTTTTCATGTCAAATGTGAAGAGAATTAAAATCATTTCATAAAATAAAATGAACGAGATATTTCCTGCTACTCACGAACAACCTACTACGTGACACAAAATAAGCATTGTCAAAGTTAGTCTCCTTTACAGATGAATAAAAAAAAAAAGTCCAGTAAAATGTGGGAAATGAAGGCATATAATAAAACAAATACTGACTGAGTGTTTATTGAGATTTTAATCATCTTTTAAAACAATCTAAAATATCACCTGCTCAGTGAATCTTCTGTAATATAGCCAGGTAAAAATGTACATATACCTGAACCTTAATTTTTTCCCACATATATTTATTTGAATACATTTATTATGTACCCACAATATATGATATTGCATATATAAGAAAATACAACTATAGGGAGAAAATATAGTTTGATTCACAGTCCTTCCCATTTTGCTGGGAAAAATTCAAGATTCAAGTATTTTCTCTGTGCTTCATCATTTGAATTAGCAGCTAGTCATTAGCCATACTGGTCAGTCAGAAAAGTTCTCTCCACAACTTTCCTCCACCCCCAATTCTTCTGCCTCATCAAAACACCCCGTCATTTTCAGCATGCTAAGCAAAATTTATGGTCAAGCTCATCATATCATCAATAAAAAGTAAAGCTGGAAAAAAATGCTGAAAGCAGTCAAATGGTCAACAACTAGTGGTTTTAACCCCAGGACAACAGTCTATAAAGGCTACTTAGTATCATTTGGAAAAAAGTACTTAATTCTAAATCAACACTTTTGTATATTACATTAAATGCCAACAAAGACAAAATGAATCAGATATTAATTTAGATAAATCATTTAAAATATCAAAATAAAAGCAGATATTTAGATCTAGTTTCTTAAACTATTTCTACCATGCTCTATTTCTGAGGTTTAAAAAAATCCACTCCAAATGTTAATTTTATATTCATTATATGTGACAAACTTATAATGAACTAATTTACTATTAATGTAGCTATTCTGTTTACTTAGGGAAAATTTCCACTATGTCATTATTTAATGTAGCATAAAAATAAAATGTGGTTAACATTTTTATTAATTCTTCTTGTTATGTAAAAAGTTATTTAGCAAAGATGACTTGCATAACATGAAAATCATTAGTAGAATAATTCTTAAGCTATACAAATTAATAATTTTCTATGTCACTTTATCTACCGTATTTCCCAAAAAATAAGACCTAGCCAGACCATCAGCTCTAATGCATCTTTTGGAACAAAAATTAATATAAGACCTAGTCTTATTTTAATATAAGACCAGGTATAATATAATATCACATAATATCATATAATACCTGATATAATATAATATAACATAATAATAATATAATTAATATAATATAATATATACTGGGTATAATACAATATAATATGGGTATAATATAATATAATATAATATAATATAATATAATATAATATAATAGACTGGGTCTTATATTAATTTTTGCTCCAAAAGATGCATTACAGCTGATGGTCTGGCTAGGTCTTATTTTTGGGGAAACACGGTAGTTATCTCAAGTGCAATGATATATGTATGAACAAGAGTTATGATATGCATTATTTCTGATGGGTTTGTGATACACTGAGCTAATATTATTGCTTGTATTTCATCAAAGCTTAAGATACACCATGATTTTATGTACCACGAGGAAAGAAAAAAAGTTGTAAAATAAACTATGGCACAATGATTTCTTTTTTTTTTTAAATTAAAGTTTATTGGGTTGACAACTGTAAATAAAGGTACAAAGATGAAATAGCACCATTTGCGACAGCATGGATGTACCTTGAGATTATTATGCTGAGTGAAATAAGTCAGACAGAAAAAGTCGAGAACCTATATGATTTCACTAATATGAGGGATATAAAACTGCAAACAACAAAAGAACAAGACAAACAAATGAACAAACAAAAACTCAAAGACACAAACAATAGTTTAGTGGTTACCAGAGAGTAAGGAGGGAGGGGTGGGAGATGAGGATAAAGGGGATCAAATATATGGTGATGGAAAGAGAAATGATTCTGGGTGATGAATACACAATGTGATATATACAGATGATATATTACAGAATTGTACACCTGAAATCTATGTAACTTTACTAATGATTTCTTATTAACAGAATATATTTAATAATTAATTAAAGCTTATAGAAAAAGCTTTTAAATTCATTGGGCATAGACTTCTATCAATATTGTCATGTTTGCTTACGAATCAGTTGCACCAGTTTCCTGTTGCACCAGTTGCTTTGAAATTTCTTTCATCTACTCTAAGGGTCTTTCTCCTGCTTTAGGTTGTATTGCTTAACATATGAGAGATATGATCGGCCCACAATAATGGACATTCTTGTGGGAGCACAATGTATATGTAATTAACTGTGAGAGTTAACTACATTTTATTTTTATGCTACATTAAACAAAATATAAAACAGCTTCATCGTCTTTTGATTATCTTCCTTGGTACTGGAAAGTTGTGTTTTTCAAGTTTGAAGTTACAAAGGTATTATGTAAGGATCTTGATAAAACGTGGATTGTGATTCAGTAGGTCTGGGATGGGTCCAAGATTCTACATTTCTAGTAAGATCTCTGGTGATGTCCACACTGCTGACCCTTAGCTGACATGATAAGAAGCAATGCAATAAAAATCAGTCAGCTGTTGACTAGCAGAAAATATAAAATAGCTGTCATTGCTCCAACAGTAAATATTTGTTTCATCATATGAGATTTGATTCTTACCATTGCCTCCTTGCCTTTCTTTTTGGACAATAACTTTTTGTTCTAATACCGAATCTTACTGTAATCTCTTTGAAGAAATGTTGGATGACAGATTCTGCACATGTAGAATAAACAGTGACCATAACTCAGTTGAAGTGTTACTACATGAACAGCCATGACCACATCCACAAAAATTTAAGAAACACTGGCTACATAACAACTGCCAGCTTGTGATTGTAAATAACCACTGACTCATTGGCTTTAAAACTCATTTTGATTTCATACATATAAAAAGTTTGTATCTTAGAAGAGGTGAATAATTTTTTGTATAGTCAACAAAAAGTACTGAAAGCATTGTTTGTTTTCTAATGTCTTTAGTTTCTAAACTGGGAAAGTTTTTAACGCACTGATTTTTCCAGAAATAATTAAAAACAAACAAACAATAAAACAAAACAAAGAAACCTACATGATGAAGGTTAGGGTAAGTACTTAAAATAAATCGGATGTGTCTAATACTTTTTTCTTCCTGATGCATGGCAAACAATTTCTTCTTTGTAATATTACAAAAATAATTTCACCTCTGTCCACTTCAGCTCTTTTATATCTTTTACATAATAAGATTAAAGTAGATAATCTGAAATGTGTAGTAGACATTGCAGAGTAAAGCTCAGAATTTCCAAATGGTGAAATTAGAAAGACTTTTAAAGTTGACTATTTCAAACCTTCATTTCACAGAACACAAGTCTCAAGTCACAGAGCTAGTTCAATACTGTTCAATAAAGTAATAATAATAATAATAATAATTAGTAATTTATTAATTAATAATATTAGTAACAGTGATGATTTCTGCCCCATATTATATGCTATATTAAACATTTTAAATAATATTACTGGTGTCTGAAAAATTAGAAAAAAACATTTAATTTATTCAAAAATATGCCTTAATGTTACACTCAAATATGTATCTTTAAATCAAATAGAGAAATAGCCATTCCCCTAGGACCATTTCATTAAAACTGAGCATAGAAAGTCAGCTTTCAACAAAATTATGCACATACAGACTGAATACTCTTTTAGAATTCTGTCTTATGAAGACATTATTTTTCTTTTATGTAAACATCTAAATGAGATTGGCAAAACTGACACTATTGTGGGAGCACAATGTATATGTAATTAACTGTGAGAGTAAAAGTGGCAGACTGTGATAGCTATTTTTATCAATTTGAAAGGAATATTTGATGTCCACTAATCCAATTAAGTTCCTGAAATCTGGTGTTGCAGTAAAATCATAAGCTTTATCACAGCAGCATTTCATATTTACACTATATTATGACATGCTGAATCTATAATACTTGAAATAAAGTGAAAGTTTATTTCCTTTTAACTCTGTAATAATATATGTGTGGCTCTTAATTTTGCCTGCACATTGGACTCATTCCTTGAGCTGGAAAAAAAACAAAACAAAAAACAAACAACAATTAAAAAAAACACTGATTGTGTGGGTTTCAGCAACAGAGATTCTGATTTCAGTATCTGGGGTGTGGCCATGATAATGGGATTTTAAAAAATAAATCCCCTGGGATATTTGTATGTACAGGCAAACTTGAGAATTGTTACTTAAAGTTATTCACCAGAAACACTGGTTTTTAGACATATGTATGTAAAACTTTTTTACGCTTGCATCAACATTTTAAAATAATATGCATAAGGTTAATGCATATATGTCTCAGATGAAATTAATAATCACTATTTCCTGTAATTGTAAGCTCTGGAGTCAGAAAGTCATCTCTACTTCACTTACAATCGCTTCTGTCATCTGCATGTACACTAATATTGATTCAGTCTTTTATGTGTCAGCTGTTGATTAATATAACTATATGAGAAATAAATCTACCTGTTCTACTTTGGAGAGAATTTGGGGGTAGGATCGTGTTTCCAATGTCTGGAACTGGGAAATACAGTGACATAATTTATCTATTTACTATCTTTCTCCTTGGGTATGCATGCATTATGGGAACATAGACTGTTACAATTTGATTTTATCCTTTTCAAAACCACAGTGATGTTTTCAGATAAGCTACTGAATACAACATGTCACATCAAAGAAAGAACAATTGACTATAAGATGAAAATGTGAAATCACAAAAGATCCATAATTAGATGGTAGTTTAGTTAGACACAATCCATTTAGGACTACAAAGGCTGTCAACACTGTAGTTTGAATGACTTGTTGGATCATTGCTCAGTGAGTCAGTGGTTACCTTTTGCTTCCTCAATCAAAGAAAATTAATAACAGTAATTAAAAATAAGGACAATACAAGTGCTCTAAAGCTTTTTTTAAAAAAGCTATGGGAGTTGCACTGGACCTTGTAAAATTATGTGTGGCTTATTATGTTTCCCAATCATTAAAATTCATATTCAGAGAAATTTCATCATTTTCCAATGCATCCATGCAAAGAAGACAGGAAGACACAACACTTACCAATATATATGCCCCCAGAGAGCACCAAAATATACAAAGCAACTACTAACAGAAAGGGAGAAATTGATCAAAACACAATTATAGTAAGGGAACTAAATACATCATTGACAGCTATGGATAGACCACACAAACAGAAAATAAGGAAATATCAGCCTTAAATGACATATTAGGCTAAATGGACATAATTGACATTGTCAGAGTACTGCATCCTAAAACGCCAAACTACACAAGTTCAGACAATTAAGTTCACGAACTTGTTGCAATGATATTGCTAATCTTTTTTGATATCAGAAGGATTATTCATTATGAATTTGTACCAACTGGAAAAACAGTTAACCAAGTTTCCTATTTAGAAGTGCTGAAAAGGCTATGTGAAAAACTTAAGACGACCTGAACTTTTCACCAACAATTCATGGCTCTTGCATCACGACAATGCACCAACTCACATGGCACTGTCTGTGAGAGAGTTTTTATCCAGTAAACAAATAACTGTATTGGAATACCCCCCTACTTACGTGACTTAGCCCCCAATGACTTCCTTCTTTACTTGAAGATAAAGGAAATAATGAAAGGAAGATATTTTGATGACATTCAAGACATCAAGGGTAATACAATGAGAGCTCTGATGGTCATTCCAGAAAAAGAGTTCCAAAATTGCTTTGAAGTGTGGACCAGGTGCTGGCATCAGTGCACAGCTTCCCAAGGGGAGTACTTCAAAGGTGATCATAGTGATATTCAGCAATGAGGTACGTAGCACTTTTTCTAGGATGGGTTTGTGAACTTAGTTGTCCAACCTTGTACATTATTTTCTAGTGTACACGGAACATTCTCAAGGATAGATGATATGTTGGGAAATAAAACTAGCCTCAGCAAATTTAAGCAGATTGAAATCATACCAAGCATATTCTCTGATCACAAGACTTTTAAATTGGATATCAAACACACACACACACACACACACACACACACACACACACACACACAGGAAACACCACGAATATGTGGAGATTAAACATGCTATTAAAGAACACAATAAAGCACTTAATTTTGCATAGGTGTCTATTTATTGATTTATATTTAAATTTTATTAACCCTTCTAAAAGTAAGTTCCTGTAAGTCATAATTACTTAAGTTATTATTATTATTATTTTAATTAGACTTTTATCCACCTACCCCAAGCAGCTTTATTTTCAAAACCAGATAAACTCTGTTCTCTTCCTTGGCCTATTTGCTCTTAGAATCACTCCTTGCTCCTTCTGTTCTCTTCTAAGTATTTGGAGGGGTGGGTTGGGAGAGTAATTGGGTTATGGATGCATTTCTAAGATGCCCTTGCTTCTTGGCTTCTGTTTGAAATATGCCATAAAGACCTCCAGAGGGCAAATGATAAGCGGGAAGAAATACGAACAAGAAAGCTAGGTAATTTCTTTCTCTAACCTTCCTTAATTCCATAGAGAAATATTCTTCCCCCTTCCCTGGACTTATACCTCATATATGCCTCAATCTTTTTACTTATTATACTCTTTCACAATAAATCTATCTAGTCCAATAGACTAAGGTATTCTTTAAAAAAAGAAGGAAGATTCATCTTATTTATTTCTGCCTCTCCAGAATCTAGCATTCTGCATGTCACAAAACATATTTAATAAGGGGCTGAGGAATAAAAACTTCACAATCAGTCAGGCTATCCTATGAATTATCAGATCAACTTCTCAGTCGTAGCTCTGCTTTGTTATTGTCTGAACTCCAGGAATGTAGGGGGGAAAAAACACACCAATTTTTCTACTTTTTTTTTCTTTTTCATATCTTCAGTTGGTTTTGTTATTCAAGCTTCTAGAGCCATGGCAAATAAATGAGCTTGGGATAAGGAAGGAAAACAGTATAAGAAAATGGGTCTGTAAGTCATACTATTATAACACATACCCTGCAAACCTAAATATTATCATCCCTATTTGGACATAATGGAGCAAGCTCTGAGTCTGGAAAACCTGTTTGCCTCCCAGTTCCGCCATTCAGGATCTGTGAGCAAACTCTTTAAGGTTCACTTTTGTCACCATCTAAATGGGAGTAGTACTGCTGTTGTTACACATCCAAAGTCCATGCACCCACTGCTTCGAAAGGCCAAAATTCAGAATGTCAGAGTTGAAAGGCCAAAATTCAGAATGTCAGAGTTGGGGGTCAGGAAAGGTTTATTGATCGAGAAGGAGCTAAATAGAGAAGATGGGGATTCCAAGCCTCAAATTCATCTTAAGAAAGCCCAGAATTCAGGTTTCTTTTTATATCATTGAAAGGGGAAATGGGAGGAGCTGTTTTTTTGTGAAAACTAAAGCCGCTGGCAGAACTGCCCTAAAGATTAACATGTCTAAAGCAAGAGCTGTTAGGCTGAAGGCCATGGGAACAAAACAGGCACAAAGATGGAGTCAGAGCTCCCTAGCATTTCACTGTTATACTGCCATATCTATAGTACAGGACTTTGGAGGAAAACAAATGAAATTATAAAGGACTTCTAGGAATATAACTTATTACTATACTATTCTTATATTATGAACCACTGTGTAAAATATTACAAAGTCTATATATTATTTGTGTCTGCCTTGCTTCTGATAGTGTTCTGACCATTGCCATGTTCTAATAACTTTTATCCTTAGAACTTGTGGCCAAGCATCCATTTTATTCCTCATTTCCAATGGGGTTTCAATAACAGATCTGGTATCTAGACCATCCTGGCTTGAGAGGTGCTTAACTTGCTTGGCCAGTGTAGCTATGGGGGATGAAGGCCCTTCCTCTTTCCCTTTCGGTCCTTCTAAATCATTCATTGCCCTAATCTTAAATTTCTCTGGTTGGCTGTGTCTGCCTGCTATTAAATCTTCCTCCTTACTTATGTTAATTTCTGCTTATTATTTTCTGCGGGAAGAACACAGAGGGTCATGTTCTGCCTGCCTGTTGAGATCTCTGCGTCTTGCTCTTGAATATCCATGAGCTATTTACCCACTTGTGCACCCACTACTAATCAAAACAGGGATGGCCCACCACTACTTTCTCTCTAAAGGTTGGTCTGATTATCAAATCTTGCATTTGTTAGCCAGGATTAGGTCATCTCTAGCAGTGAAGCCCTGGTTTCAGAAATATCATAGTAAGAAAGCTAGTACAAAGTAGCAAACATTACTGAACCCTTAATTACGTAGCAGGCACTATGCTATATATTTTATATGGGTTGTCCCCATTTGACCGTGAGAACTAAAACCTCCTGCAACTACATAGGTTAACTCTCAGGACTAGGATAAGGCTGAACATTTATGAATAGCTCTTTGCATGCTTAAAGAACCTCCAGAAAATAAATTTATTCAAATAATAAATAAATTGCTCTTCCAAGGAGAATAAGTTGTCAAACAGCCATTTTCTCAGAACAATATGTATCTTAACTAGACAAACTGCTTGCTTATCGATTGACCTCAAGACTCTCTCATTACGTCCCCTAATCTTAAACTATTACATCACATACTTGACCAATCCTAATAAGATTCCTGTATTGAAAGACCAGTCTTAAGCCACTTAAACCCAGACCCCCAATCTCTATAAATACTCCTCTTCCAAGACTATTAGGACTGTCAGGTGATGGCTATTCTGGTAGTCTTTTGTGAAGTAAGCAGTTGATAATCCTTATGATATTCCTTACAAATTAGTTATAGCAGCACTGCTATCTTATAAATAAAGAAGCTGCTGCTCAGATCAGTTAAGTATTAATAACTTGCTTCTAAGTGATGGAGCTGGATTTCAGACCCTGTAAATCTGACCTCAAAAGCTGCTATTCTACATTTTTCTTGACATAATAAGGCCCTTTATCACTTAACAAAGAAACTGACTTTGTGATGGAGAATCCTTGGATAAGGAACTAGGGGAAGCAGGTAGGATTCTGAAGGTATACAGTCCCAGGAAACAAAGAAAGGCCTTCCCTACTTTGAATGAGGTGAGGTGAGTCTTTACTTTGGCTACAAAGGGGTGGGGTTATGAAGTGAGAAAAACTAAAGAAAGGAGTAACGGCAATTAGAAAGAGGTGATGTGTAAGTAATACGGAAAGGCTGAAGTCGCCAGGGGACTTCTCTCAGTGATGTGACAGCTGGAAGATAGTTTAAAGATGAGTTATGTCTGAAGTTCATATTTGACTACAACGTTGTAATGCAACCCCACCTCCCTTCCTATTGTTCATCAAATGTCTCTAATTTGAGAAGAAGCCAGGTTTAGTATCCGGATTGCTCTGTGAGGACCAGAGGAAGCAGTCACAAAAGCAATTACAAAATCCTAAATCCATGGGGAACGGAATAAATCTTGGGACGAGATCCGGACTTGCACAGATAATCCTTTTGGGGTTTAAAGTGACCTCATCATGACTTTGACTGGATACACTCAGATGACATCTGGTGTATATTAAAAAATAAAACATCATAGATGTAATTTCTACCAAATAAACGGCAATCATATACTCCCATTGGAGTCAATTCCATGATGTCAATAGTTAATAAACAGCTATTTTTCAAGACATAAAAATAAGTATTGTACAAGCAAGCTTTATATTCTATTGTGAAGAACTCTCCTCGATTTTGGTAATGAACTGTAATTCAACTCTGAAGCCGAAAGTAAAAAAAAAAAGAAAAAAAATACCACTGAAGTGCTGTGGCCTTTGTTGTTCTGGAACATGAATCTATGAGGTTGTTCTCTTTTGGTGACCTCTGTATATAACTCTTTTGTGCTACTGAAAGTACTTAACAATGAATTGTCTAAAATAAATGTGTTTACTGAATGTGATAACTGTAATGAAAGTGACTTTGCAACAAAATTACTCATTTCTGACATTCATAAGTTTCAATTCTTACATTTGTTAGTGAAAATAACACTGAATTTTATATCAGTAGGCCTGGAAACTGGAGCAGGCTTTGCTTCCGTCCTCATTTATGACTTTGTACAAGTCCACTGACCACCCTGAGCCTCATGTTTTCCACCTCTGAGATCATGAAAACACAATCCACCCAGGTTCAAAGCCAGAAAGTTTGATGTGAACGTGATGATGGTGATTTTTACAAGATGAATCATCAAATCCTGGTGATTTCTCTCTCTGTACTTTCCTTATCCTTCCTTTCCACGGTATCTTCATAGGCCATCATCTCTTCTTTAAGTTATTGCATGGAATCAATAAAAAATGGTGCATTTGTGGGACATTCTTGATCCCTAAAGTATATCCTTCTCATTGCAGATCTAAGTGCAGATCCAAACAGCCATTCCTTTATTCAGATGTTTTTGATGGCTCTTCATTGCCTAAATCTAAAGTCCAAAGGCTCTTCCCCATCTGGCTCAGCCTCTCTGGTGTTCACTCGCGTTACCTTCTCCTCTCACTATGGCATTTTACTCTTCAGCAATATTGAACATCTCAAAGTTCCTTCAGAAAACAAAGCTCTCTCTCATGACTTCATCTCTCTTTATTTATGAATTGCTTGTATTTGAAATGCTTTCCTTCCTGAATAACACAGATTTTGTTCAAGGTTGGGCTCAAGTCACACTTCCTCTAAGAAACCAAATTTTCCACAGGGACAGGCAACTGCTCACTCTCCTAAATTGTCAGTATGTTTTAGGTATTTATTTCCCTTTCCTTCTCATATAAGCAGGTTGTTAGGTAATTCAACACTTTCAGAGAATGGAAGCATTCTGAAGTGTGCCAAAAATTCCCTATTTTACTGCAGTTACTGTTTTTAAGAAAATATCTGAAAGAGTCCTTTCCCTCTTAGTATTCTTCTAATGAGACTTTCTAGCTATAGAATTATTTTAATATAAAATATTTATTTACAGTGCCCCCCACCATCCATGATTTTGCATACTATTGTTTCAGTTACTCACCCACAGTCAATAGTTGCCAGATAATATTCAATGGGCAATTTCAGAAATAAACATTTTGTAAGTTTTAAATAAGCAGCATGAAGAAATCTCTCGCAGTCCCACACTGGACGTGAATCATCGCTTTGTCCAGCTTATCTATGCTGTACAAGCTCCTTGCCTGTTAATCGCTGAGTAGCCTCCTTGGTTATCAAATCGACTGCAGCAGTATCTCAGTGCTTGTAGTCAAATAACTCTTATTTTACTTAATAATGGCCCCGAAGCAAAAAAGTAGTGATGCTGACAATTCGCATATGCCAAAGAGAAGCCATAAAAGGCTTCCTTTAAGTGAAAAGGTATGTATGTATAGGAAAAAACATCGTATATGTAGTACTATCTGTGGTTTCAGGTCTCCACTGGGGGTGTTGGAACATATAATTCATGGATAATGGGGAGAACAGTACTCATCAAATATGAGATAATTTATATATGTCCTAAACAATATGTTGGTTGTTGGTTATGTTGGTTATACATTCTTGGGTAAAGATGGAGTTATAGATAATGAAAGAAAGTTCAATTGGTCAAGTGAAGCTCTGTATCCAGAGAGAATTGTGATAGATGATGTTTCAGAGTAAAAGTCTATATCAACAATAGCTTGGTATTGGCAAGGGGCAAAAAAAAATGCCACGGGATGTTTAGCAAAAAGCAAAATGAAAATATACTAAAAGAAAAATTGATATTTGTGGGACTTACTGTCAGATAACAGGGACCAAATCCCGGGGATGAATTCAGAAATAGAACACTATAGTCCCTGTAAGTTCAGAGAAAGAAAAAAAATCACTCATGAAGAAACTGGACTTCTGCTATTATTGAATCAAAGATAATGATACACACATACAGGAAACAGTTCATAGATTGAGGTATAATATGGGAACTAGATCTCAGGATCAAAGTGGTAACTGAAAAGATATACAGGACCACGCAAGATATAAAATGAGCTTGTTGAATTAGAATCAGGGCAACCATCAGCCTATACTGACCTTTGTGTGATTAGAAAAATGTGCCCCTTTTGACAGCGGAGCCCCACCACCATAGACTTAAAAGCAAATTAGGCCTTAGTGCCCCCCTCCCCAAATAAAAGGCACTCTTTCTTCCAGTGAGACACAGCCACTCAAAAGGTACACAGCATCAAAAGCAGAATGCACCCACTAAATCCTTCAGCTTGATGTCTTTGTGCAGTGCACACACTAGACAACTCTACCGGGATTCCCTAAGTCTAGAAATCCTTGAATTGTTCTGACTATGAAGATGATTAGTTCTGTTTCCAGAGGCACAGCTGCATGAACGAAGTGGGCAAAAATTCAGTCAGGTCATTGCACTTTATTTGAATGGGGTCAATAGGGAGAGTCTATCTGTGTGGAGTAAAGTATAGAGGCTTCATGAGAGCTTATTTTCTTCACTTTGACACAATGTTTTCATTTATTTCTAGCTTTGTTTACTATAAAGCACTAAATATCTATATGCCCATATACATCTATATCTAATTATCTAAAATACATGTGTGTGTATATATATATGTATACATATATATATATATATATATCAATATAAATTATACTCAACTATACGCTATGAAATTGAGTATTACAGATTTTTGGCACTAAAGAAATGCTACAGGGAACAATATGCTGTATATATTTACAAAAAATATTTTAAATCCATGAATGAGAATAAAATTAAGATCAAAGTCTCCTGTCTGAAATACATGAAGAAATTAAAGCACAGAAACCAAGTTGTATTACCTGCTAAAATAAAATTTTAAAAATATCGAAGAGTAATAGCAAGGCTTAATTGCTGCTAAGTTAAGTAATAATTAAAAGACTATGCATCATGAATTACTCTTGTATATTTCTCTATCCCCAGTTTTAAGTGAAAAAAATATTTCTGTTCTCTCCACGTTATTTTCCATTGAGGACAGCCTTTTGTATCAGTGGCAACAGCAGGCAAAACATTTTCTGAGAGGGGAGATTTGTCTGATTAAAGTAACCTTTTTTGGCAAAAATACAACTGAAGTGATGTGTCTTTCCTGGTGCATCACAGCAGGGAGCACATAATGCTGATTTGAGCCATCAGTAATGTTAATGTTGATCACTTGCATGGGGTGGTGTCTCCCAGGTTTCTCCAGGTAGTGTTATTTTTTTCATTGTAATCAATAAGTACCTTGTGAGGAGACAACATGAGATTTTATGAATTTTTCTATTTTTTCAGTCAAAATTTCACCTACTAATAGTTGTGTCATCATTAATGATTATTGTGTGTGTGTGTGTGAGTGTGTGTGTGTGTCATGTATTTTTTTTTTTTAATTTGGAGATATATTCTAAGGATAGATTCCTAGGAGTAGAATTATAGAATTGCTGGTTCAAATGTAAATGCATATACAATTGTATTAGATATTGACAAATCTCTTGCTATAAGGTTGTGCCAATTTGCTTTCTAAGCATCAATATTTCACAGTTTGTTTTCCCATAGACTTGCAAACAGAATGTGTTACCAAACTTAAATTATCACCAGTCTGATAGTGATTAACAATATCCCAAAGTAGTTTTAACTTGTATTTTTCTAAGGAGGACTGAAATCAAACATCTTTTAATGTTTAAAAGTCAGCTTTGTATGTGTGTGGGAATAAATGTCAGTTCTAGTATTTTGTCCATTTTTGTATTGAAGGCTTTTTGCTTCTTTGATTGTTTTGTGTCATGTCCTTTTATTTCTCAGAGATCTTTATATAATAGTGATACTTGCCCTCTACTATAATATATCTATCAATATTTTCTTCCACTTTGATATTTTTCTTTTAATTTTAGTTATATTTTGCCACGTTAAAGTTTTTTTTTTATTACATGTATTCAAATATTTCAATAATTTCTTTTATTGCACATGCGTTGTAGTTACAAATACATATAGTTTCCTTTCACCCAGGTTATAGAGGAATTCAGCTTTTTTTAAATTTTATTTGAATTACTGAGATTGATGTGGTACTTCTTCTTTTGTATGATGTAAGGTATGAATCCAATTACATCATTTTCTAAATGACTAACCAGTTGTCCTATCCTCACTATGTCACTTTTATCATATATTAAACTTCCATTTATTCTTGTAGTTATCTCTTCCTGTTTTGTTCCACTTGGCATTTTATCCATGCTCCACTGTCACACTGTTATAATTATAGAGCTGTTTTTTAATGTCTGGTAAGACTAGTTCTTTCTTGTGGCTTTTTGTCTTTGCTTTCCTAGTTATTCCGACATGTTTATTTCCCGTGTGAGGCCCTCTATCCATCTCATTTTAATTCATTTTAAAGTTTCAGTCCCCCCACCCCCCAATTTGGCAGCATGTTTATCAGCTAGAGTTTGTTTTCCAAGTAGTTTTTCTCAGTTTCTTTCACTTTTAATGTAAAATTTAAATACAATGAAATACACAAATTTAAGTGTACATTTGCTAAGCTTTGATAAGTGCATGTATCTAGACAACCTTAACTCCTTTAAAGATACAAAACATGATCACAACTACAGAAAATTTATTTGCAAGTAATCCAAATCACCATTTATCTGCTCTTTTTAACCATATAACTATTTCAGCAGGATATCATATAGTATGAGCTCTTTTTCACGACTTTTCATTCTGTCTCTCTATTTACACACACACACACACACACACACACACACACAATATCATAAACAGTATAAACTTCTCTTTTTACTTAAAAATATAAAGAACAGCATTATTCCAAAGTATTTTCTGAAATGTAGTGAACAACTGAAGTCAAAGCAATCTCTATATATCAACTCCTCCTTCCCATCATTAACACCACATGACTGCCCTGATTCTCAATTGTTGTTGGTAAATGTAACATAAAATATCATGATCCAGTGACTATAAGCAATATCAAAATGTTAAATGTATCTATTCTTAATTTCAATGTAATGTTAGTTAACAGCAGCTATTACTATTGAAGAATGAGAATTCTGGGTGATAAATATTTTCAACTGTAATGAGATAATTTCCCAATGATTTATTTAAAATGAAGTAATAAATTCCAAGAAAGTAGACCTGCTACTTATCTACAATTACATAGTGAAGAGAAATAGTGAATTACTGCCAAATAGCTTTGGTATCTGTCCAGCAGCCTTTGCATGTTGCTGATATCTACTGTATTGAGCTGTCTAAAACATGCCATGTGTTTACTTAATTTCATTATTAAAAATTTCAGATTTGTATTCTAAAAAAAAAACAACTGAAAAATAATTTGAATATCAGTATAATGAGTTGTTTTAAATCATATAATCATATTTAAGATTTAAGACCACTTGGTTAAATACCTAAAGGTGGATACTTTTATAGTTTTATATACTAAATAAATTCTAGATATTATCTTCAAATAAACTAACATAGAGCTACAATTTTTGATTTATGAGAATCAAAATCCATACTTAAACCAAGTATTTCTCTGCTACAAGTAAGCTCTGGACTACACCTGGAAGATATCTTAATTTATTTTTCTTTATGATTTATTCGATCAACATGCTCTTTATCCTTAAATCCTTTTAGAACAAAGTGGAACAAAAGAACTGTTTGCCTCTCTCTTCTATTCATACCCACAGCTCCTACCACCTCAACGATGCTCCCTTGCTAATCCAACTTACTCCATGCACTTGCGCTTGCTGAACCAGTCCCTGCTTTGGGACAACATATGTGCATCGACACTTTTTCCTAACTCCTTTTCCTGAGGGATAACTACATTGTGTAGATTTAGCATCTATTTCCTCATTGCAACTCCTGTTTCATTAGTTTCCAGATGGCTTAGACTCCTGGTACCAGCACTGGAATTTACTCCCTGGACAGTTAACCCAGTTTCCTTTCTGGTGAATTACGTCCACAGAGATATTCAGCACTGTGATATAGGGAGAAGAGATGGAAGTTGGCAAAAGAGGAGGGGGAAATGAGTGATATCAGGTCTGGAACATACAGACAGAGAAAAATCACTCCACAAAAGTCTCACAAATACCTGGTAGCTGTGCTGTGACCAGAATCTCGGTTACCACACTTCATGGACAGTGACTTTGCCTCTTCAGTATGTCCATAAACTACTGTGACAAATCACCCCACAAAATACAAATGCGTTACATATTTTACCTCTCATGAAGTATATAGTAACATCAAAAACAACAAGAACAGGAGAGGTCAAAGTTCATTCAGTGTTTTATCAAAAATCATTTTAGAGATTAATATAATATGAAGTACTTTTTTTTCAGTTTTATATAATCTATCCTTATCTATTTTCTTATTAAAACTTCTTTACCTTTCATGTCATTGGCTGTTCAATATACAGTTTTATTGAGACAACATGATCAGAAAAGCAGTGAAATATTTCAAAAGCCTTTCTCATTAACCAATCAGTTACAAAACTTGTAAAATTTATGATAGCATTCAGAAATTTAAATTTTATCAAGATTAAATATTTGATTTAATTAAGATTTCCAACACAAGAATCATAGACAAAATACCCAATGCTTTCTTCTCTAGGGAGAGTGGAATCAATCTATAAACTATATGGAGAAAGCAGGAAAGAATGGAATAGAGATATGTAGAGGATAAATGGTCAAGAGTAAAGATAACAATGGCAGTGCTCCTGAAATCTTAGGAAAAGGCAGTCACACATGACATTTAAAATGTTTCTCAATATAACAAACAAAACTTGAATTGAGACAACCATGGAGGAAATGCAAACTATTATGGAGATCTGTTGGAGTGAGCCCATCTCTTGGAGAACTACAGTAGTGTGACCTCTTGGGGAAGAGGAAAGACCACTCTGTGCTCCATTTCAAACACTAATAAAAAGTATAACAAATGACTTTCTGTAATAAGAGAAACAAGAGGTGTTTTTAGTCAGGACAGGAACAACTTTCATTTTAATGTCAATCTTTGTGTTCTAAAAGAGAACGTTTCCATTTCATGAGTAGTGAATGGAGCTAGTGTCTGAAATCTAAATCTTTTTTCCACATGCTGCTGGAAGAAATGAGTTATCACTGTAATCTGTTACTAAAAACCCAAAGTAGAAGTATCTTTCATTCTCCAAGGAGAAATTACTACAGTTGTGATTGTCAAATTATTACATACTCAAGGTCACTCTTCTCTCAGATCTTAAATGGTACATCATGGATTCCAATTTTAGGGACCAAAATCAACCTTAAGCCAACAGTCAAAAGAAATATCTACATGCAGAATGAAACAATTTAATTAGGTGAAGTACTATGTCAAAGAGTTATTCTCATAAAAAACTTAATTAAAGAAATATTGTCTTTGAACACAGTGATGAGGATGATTCATTCTTGGCTACTGATACTAGAATTTCCTTTGTTATTATCATTAACACCAAAATAGAATTCATAATAAGAAATTCAAGTGTAGAATTTTTATGAAATCAACACTTTAAGAACTTCTACCACAAGGTCATAATGTAAGTATTCAAGTTAAAATAACATTTGATTCTTCGGAAATGTAGTGTGCAAGTATGCATGGATACATGCATACATATATGCACATGCAGTTTTAAGATTTGGAGTAGAAATGAACAAAAATAAAAAATAATTTAAGAGCTTGAGGTCTAGAAGAAAATGCTTTTAGAACTGCTGAAAGAATATAAGTACTGGAAAACGGGTGATTGCTCTCTCAGGAAATCATCAAATAATTACTTTCTAAGCTTTTTGAGCTCCAAGATTTTTATTAATCTTAATATCTATTTTTGGTTTCTTATTCTACTTTGTATTCCCTAAAAATCCTCAAGTTTTATATTGACTATATATTCATACTTTTCATTTATGGCTCATGGATAATATTTATACTTGGACATATGGGAACATTCACTCATGGAGGAACTTTGGAGTCAACATGACTCTGGTACTTAATGAAGTGGATAGAGGCAGGTGTGCCATAAAGCCAAAGAAGCTGAAGCATCAGCCAATTCAGCATGCTGTATCTAATTTTATAATCACAATTTTGATTATTTTTCTTAGACACTGAATTAAAGTTCCAAGCCCCACAAACATAGATCTGCCCTAGAAGTTGAATATAATGTATATGAGATGTTTCCTTATTCCTCATTCATCAGAAATTAGTTTGCTGTTTGCTGAAGTTCTATTTGTCTCAGTGTATCAGGCATCTAGAGGTCATATGTGCACACAGACTGATGCTTTCAGCAAACCTCTGTTAGAAACCACCACTTCCCAGGTTCTTCTACTTCAAAAGGGAAAAGGACCTGACCATGGCACATTCAGGGGCAGAGACCACAAAGCTGTATTGGCACTTGATAGCTTCAGTTCCCAAAGAGCACCCAAAACCAAGGCCATCTGAAGACAGCTCAACTGGGAAGAGGATTGGGCACCATGGTAGGTGTGACTTCATTATAAGCATAAGATGAAGTGGCTTATCTATAAGAGACTTCTAAAATGATGAAACAAATTGAAGGCAGGATAGTGCTGTACAAGACAATATTAATGGGGTTCCCCAAAAGGCAGTGCCTAAAAAATGAATGTTGATAGAAATATTTAGATTTAGCTTTGCGAAGGAAGTGTTAAGATAGTAAAGATGAAGACAGATAAAAAGATGAAGAGGCAGGTTTTGGCACCAGAATGCCTAGACTCAAATTTTAAGTCTACTTGGGATGGGACCTTGGTAAAGTGACTTAATCACCTTTTGCTTTCATTCCCTCATCTTTAAAATTGAATTAGTCACAATAGCTACCCCATTTGGAGTTGGGAAGGATAAAATGAATTGACGCATGTAAAGCACTTGGCACAGTACTTGCATCATAGTGAGAACCCAATAAATGTTAGGTATTATTATTACCATCATTATGACTTACCATAATTATTAGAATAAGTTTAATAATTTATTAAGCAGATGAAAATTAAAGACACACTTAAGAGATACTTGAGTCTTGGTGATTGATTTTGAGGTGACTGGAAAGATGTGGAGGAGCTTGAGATGACTCCAGGTTTCCAAGTATCACTAATAGAGATAAGCGATACCTTAAAAGGAACTAGAATGGGAGAGTCAAAGAGAGAGATTATGCATCATTTTTGATTAAATGTTGGCCTTGATATATATAAGAAGATACGGAAAGCAAAATATAAAATGGTTGAATTTGAAGCTCTGGAGTTAGTCAAATGTTGAACAAATAATGGGAAATCATCAATAGAAATCTGTTCACAAAATTAGTAATTATTGGTGAAAAAAAAAAAAAAAATATATATATATATATATATATTTTTTTTGTCAAGAATGGATACTAATGTTTAAGATGTGACAGGTTAAACAAGAAATCATGGAGGAGCCTTGGAAAGGACGCTGAGAAAATTTAGATAAAGTGGTTTCATGGACTACATAGTCAGTAGAACATAGTAAGAAAAAGATTGAAAAGTCTGCTGGATTTCCCAACATGGAGAACCTCTGTGACCCTCGTGAGAGGAACTTCAATAGACAGTCTTGGGGGACGAGCATAAGATTACACTGGAAGAGTAATAAATTGGAGGTCAGCAAGTAGAGACAGTTAGTGATGATGAATTTCTCTAGAAGGTTGACTGTTAAGAAACAGTGAGAATAGTGCAACATCTGGAGGAAGATTACAGGTCAAGGGAGGGCATATTTCTTTATGTAGGTTTGTTTACCTACATAGAAGTAATATGAGCATGTTTATAGGCTGAGAAAAAAGTCAGTAGGGAAGGACAGTTTAAAGACTGAGGAAATAAATGTGGTTACTGTTTATGGCTGATTACTAGAAAATATATGGAATCATCTATTCACAGCCTTTGAGTAAACTGAGTAAATATCACCCTTGTTAAAGGCCAATGTCCCAGGATGACTACTGAAACTCCGCTGATAAAAGTAAGACCATTCTCTGTTTGGGTTTGCTGATCTATCCATGTATTTGATCTTTTATTGACCTGCTCCTTTGCCAAATTTGCAGCGTTTTTATTTCCTGGAAACTGATATCTGATCCATATCTGATGTGAAATGCCCTCATGATGCTAGGCTGTGGTCTTGTTAGACACTCCCGATTTTAGTATATCTTCCTGGTCTTTCCTTGCAATGTGTATCTCCTAGATTTCTACTAGTGTTTTGCTAGAATCTCATTCTGGGAAGTTTGTATATTATCAACCAAGTCCAGAGGTGATTAAGTACATGCAAATTCTGTTCCCACAGATGCTTTTGAAAATGTTTTAAAGTGTTTTTCTGAGGAGGGAATTTTTATTTTTTATTTTTTTTTACTTTCTACTTGAAATACTTCTTTGCAGTTTTAATTTCCTGTTTTTGTTTTTATTTTTTCTTAGCCATGAGCACGCATTTCTCTTATAATCATAAGAATAAAAAGTATTTTAATCTTAACATTGCATACTTCTCATACTGCTGAAATGTTAATTCTTCAGCAAGAAATTTTTTGATAGATATTTATAAAGCTTTGTATACATAAGGGAATCATCAGAGTCAGCAAGGTCTATAAAATTCATGAGGCTAACAACTGCCAGAACATGTGTATAATATCATTTAATGTCATTGAAATCAAGAGGTATGTAAATTAGAATAGAACACATGATAGTAAAATTAAAACATAAACTTAAGAATTATGTCAATAACCTTTCTTCCCACTAATTTACACAATTATATTTTCTCTTCAAACACAGTAGACTGGTTTCTAAGTGTATGGCCAGATGTAATCCCCTCGAGAAATAGTACTTTGCTCAATCTTATCTTTCAAAATAAGAAGTTAAATTGAGCTATATCCTAAATAGTGAGAATTTCATCACTGAAAACTGAAGTTTATTTTTTTTTATTTGTCACATTCTTCAGGGATGGTGTTCACGAGGTAAGGCAAATAATAGTTCAAGGCAAATAATAGTTCTGTTTTGTTTTTTCTCCCCCACAAATAATATAAAATACAAGTCTTTTAGGAATACGGAAGCAACTAGAACAACATAATTAAAAAAAGAGAGAAATAAAAGTAAATGAAGGTATTTGATATAGCTGCCATTATAAGGAATTTTAAAGAAGAGAAAACAAAGTATTTTGTATTTTCTCCTTAATAAGTAAATGTAATAACATTGATAAAATCTACGGAAAGTGGTTATCCTGAAACTTCTAACAACTTATACTAAATTGCAATGAGTTGAAAACAAGGAAAAGAGAAATCCTATTGTAATATTTTGGACTATCCTCATTTAGTCTGATTTTAATAAATAGAAGGCTGATATTTAAAGTATTTTAATTAATAAATAGAAGCAATTTACATCGCAAATTCATAATTATCATATCAATATCAGAAAAACAATTTAAAAATTTGCTTCATATGGAGAAAACAGGATCTATAAAACAAGTACATCTTCATTATTTTTTTAGTTTTAATATACTTTACCTAGATAATTCCAAATATCATCTTAAACACATAATCAATATAAAAATTAGTGATGTATTTTACATTCCTTTGTTTGCAGTTTTAGAAATCAGTGTTTATTTCACACATATAGCACATCAAGACTAGGAGTAGCCATTATTTCAAGTGCTTGATAGCCTCATGTAGACAGTAGCTACTCTATTTCACTAACTTTCTCAATTTTATTGAATGAAAATATGCAAAAGTCAATCAATCTTTAGATGTCGAAAATGATGGCTATGGAAGTATTTTGGGAATAATGCTCCATTAAGCGAGGTAAAAAAAAGTTTTCAGTCTGTAAGAACAAAACCTTTCAGTCGCACCTTTAGCTGCCACAGTCATAATGATAACATGCTCTGAATCTAGTATTGAATATCAAATGGGAAAGGAAAGACACTCCTTCAGTGCATCTCCTCTACCTCAATATTCTACTTCACTTTTGTCATTTCTCGTCATCAAATGTGGGTCAGTTTTTTTACACATGAAGCCCTGCTGTGACCTACAATTTAACTCGATTCCGACACTATCTACTTGGAGTTATCATTCAACCCAAGGGTTTAGGACTCAGCCCCACAAAACTGCCTCCTCCCCTCTGCAGACACCAAGCGCAAGTCCAGGTTGTTAACCTGTGCTCCTAACTGATTCACTATAAATCAGAGGTTCCCACAACCCCCTTCTCAGGTTTGATTAATTTGCTAGAGCAGCTCAAGAGAATTCAGGAAAACAGTTTACTTGCTGGATGACTGATTCATTATAAAATAATATAACTTGGGAACAGCCAGATGAAAGAGATGTATAGGGCAAAGTATGGGGGAAGGGGCACGGAGCGTCCATGCCCTCTCCTGATGTGCCACCCTCTATGCATCTCCATGTGTTCCCCAACCCAGAAGCTCTCCAAACCCCATCTTTTTGGGGTTTTATGGTGTCTGCATTACATCGGCATGACTGGTTAAACACTTGACCATTGGTGACTGAATTCAATCTCCAGTTCCTTTCCCATTCATGGAGGTCAGGGGATGAGCTGAAAATTGGAACCCTTTCCTCCATTTGAGTTAGACTTTTTCTATGTTGACTTCTCTCTCCACACATGGTTGCACAACTAGCCACCAGTAACTTTTGGCATATCTAGATAGATAGACAGACAGACAGACAGACAGACAGACAGACAGATAGATACAGATAGAGAGATCTATCCAAAGATAGGATATAGATAGATATAGATATAGATATAGATATAGATATAGATATAGATATAGATATATAGATATATATAGATACATAGATAGAGATATAGAGATATAGATATCCAGCTGAAAAATAGGGTGTTTCCCAAAAAGACCAAATTAAAGTAGAGTGAGTGTTCTCATAGATCATCTTTAGTCATGTACCATTCCTGAATCCAATACTGTGGCTCAGGTAACAGGCAGCTCTTAATGGCACACCCATCATAAGCCCACCCTTCAAGGCGGAAGTTGGCAGCAATTCCTCTCCAATCACATAGGCTGACAGTAGGGTAAAGATGGTTTCCTTATAAACTAAAATAATGCTATTTAATGAAAATGGGAGTGAGGATGAGAGGCAAAACCAATAGCACAACAAACAGGGTGTACATGTCGAATCACTAGGTAGAGAGTTTTAGTAAACTATGTAATAAACAATGAGTGTTTAAGCTAAGGAGATGGAAAATTAGGGCTGGATTCAACGCAAGCTTAGGGCATGGGCAAACACTGGACAGAATTTGATGAAGGATTGTCTATTGGTTGTATGAGAGAGGGAAGAAAAAGAAAATTTCTAGTGTCTGGTCTTAGTGAATAAACTGAATTATAGAGCCAATCATGAGAAAAATATCCTATTGTGGATTCGTAAGTGGAATTGATAAATTATGCAATGATGTCAGTGAAATATTCCAGTATGCAGGTGGACCTCAAGAGAAATCTGGACAAGTGGAAGTTAAAAGTTTTTAACTGAATGAGAAAATAAAGAAAAAAAATGTGCAGTGAAAAGAGGAAATAGATTGAGGAACAGAACAGATGGGAAAAAGAGATATACATGAGAATGACTATTACTCTAACTCTTCTCAAATAATTAGGAACAAATTGGAACATGTATTTTTCAGTAAATACAAAATAAACCCTATTAAATATTTTTGGTCTCATCTAGTTATTCAAGATGATTTGTCTTGTTATAAAAACATATTCTACTCCTGGCTTTCAGAAAGAAGGCTTCTGGGTTTAGCTTCAGCCACATCCTGTTGATAATCAACTTCCAAATTCTTACTGTCTTGTATCTATTCCCCCCTTTTATCCCACTAAGCACACTTCTCCTATTTCTCTTCTCCTCATTTCTCCATCCCTCACCCTATATTTTTCTCTGTTTTCTGGTCTGGTACCTGCTAGATGTCCATCTTATTAATTTGAATCTGACTTCCTGAGTAATGTTTATAAATTTATATCTATAACCTGTTTTCTGCTAGTCCGTCTATAAGATTTACCTTCCAACCCAAAGCCATTTGACTACCTCAACCTCAACATAAAGAAAACTGATTGACTTTGCAACTAAATCCATACTTCTTCACCTTTATAGCAAATGGGACCATTCTTCCTTTTTAAACCAAATAAAACTTTAATTACTGGCTCTGTCCTTTGATTTCAACATCTAGAATGAATATTACATTATCTGTATATTATAAGACTATAGAATATTTTGAGATTTATCCCATTCTGTTGCTACTATTGTAATTACTAAAAAGTATGTATCAAAGTGAAAACATATGGAAAGGAACATGCACAATTTTCAATAATCATTGTATTACACTGAAAAGATTATATTACCTTTATTTGTAACCCTCTTCTATCTACACTAATTGGATTATTTTTCTCCAGGCATTGAAACTTGCTCTAGTAGTATCTACTGACCTAAAAATAAATGAAAAAGAAAGGGTGGGGGCAGGTCGAGAACATAAAGCTTTTTAAATCTGCTTCACTGCACCTGTCCAAAATGCTAATGCTACTCCCTCATCAAATATTTTGTACCTTTTCAGAGGCAAAGATACTTGAACAACAGCCTGTACTTGCTGTGTCCATTTCTTTACTTTTCATTCTCTTTTAAACCCAATTCAGTCTGGTTTCTAGCATTTTAGAAAAATTGTTTTAGAGAGTATCACCAATGATGCATTTTTCCCCAAATTCAGTGGACATTTTGCAGTCCTCACCAGATTATCACTCCTTTCTTCTGGCTTTCTATCTCTTTCTCTATCTCCATCTCTATTTCTGTCTCTGTCTCTGTCTCTATTTCTATGTCTATCTCCATCTCTATCTCTATTTCTGTCATGTCTGTCTCTGGGTTATCCTGTAATCTCTCTAATAATTTCTCCTAAGTTTTCTAGATTGCCTTCCTTCAGCCTCTAAATGTCTCAAAACTACATTTGCATACACTTCTCTTCTCCTTTCATACTTTCACCTTAGGAAATCTCATCTAGGACCATGATTTTAAATACTATACATAAACATATACTGATGATTTATCCATTTCTCCATTTCTATATCAAGCCCCAATCTCTTCTCTGGGCTATCAACATCTGGCCAGATGTTACTCATTCTACTGCCCTCAATAACAACACACACACACACACACACGCACACACATACACACTGGGGGACCCAAAAACAGGTGTACACATTTTAAGAAAGGAAAACAGTATTAAAATTGTAATAATAAATATATACCGATAACAAAAAATGAATACAAGTCACATTTGACTTCTGCAATTATAAGAAGTGTTCAAAGTGGTTACCATCAGCATCCTGATACTTCTGATTACGGCGAGCTACTGCTTCAGACAATGTTAGTTGTAATAAGAATTTCTACTCCTTTGCTACTTCAGTGCAGGTAACCAATCCATGTGTTTCACTACAAAATGTATTTATATAGGATTAAAATATATACTGATTCAAAGAGATTAAGAAGTCAAACTATAATAAGTGACTCTGAGAAACTATGACACTAGAGGGCATTTAACGAAGTATTACCAGCATTCTTCTAGGCATAAATATTCAATAAGCTACACATACATACACACAAAAGTGACTTAAAACAGGATAGTGCAGTATCCCAGGTATCAGACTTCAGGGTCAAACAGATGTAGGTTGAATCTTGTGGTTCTGCAACTTCGTGACTCCAGGAATCCACTGAAAATTAACCTCATATTATTGTGAACATTAAATATAAATACATAATAAATGCTTAATAAATATTACCTAATACTAGATTTCACACATTATGTTACATATTACATTTATAACAATATATTAAATTGTTTTATATTTATTTTTATATAAATGTAATATACAGATTAGGTTTCTGACTCTAAGTCCTATTTTTCTCATAATAAACACTCAAAAGCCCAGAAACTATATCCATCCTATAAGTCAACATATTATATTTACTGTATAATAATATCATGAGAGCCAGACACAAAGAAAGAAAACAACTATTAACTGATATGAAATTATTCCCATTCTTTTACAGAACTTTCTGGGATGATCTTTGGTTATCAATTCTGTTTTTTAGAAACTACATGATATATCTCCTCTTTCATCTAGTTGAAAACCTAGTAAAAATCACTAACATTCTGGTTGTTAAAAAAAATACCATAGCCATTTATTGTTTAAGTAGAAAAGAGCTAAACTATTAGTACAAGTAAACCATGTATTGCCGAAGAGAGTACATTGAACAATCCTATTTCAGCACTACATATGATCCCTTAGCTCTATCCAATATCACCTAGTACTTCCTAAGGTCTCTGAGGGAACTTACAATAACTATGTGAAAAATCACTCCTCGGGGAACAGTAAAATTGAGTGATCAAGGTTCAGGTCAGGGACAAAAAATTGCTAGGTTCACTTGGAGATTTCTGGCCTCAAGCTTTCTTTTTTACAGTTTTGTCCTTCATATTTCAACTCAGTTGCCTTCCTGTCTCTTATTCCTAGGTCCCTCAATGTAGCTGGTCATCTTTTCTTTATTTGGTCTACACATATTTACTGAGTGCCTACAATGCGTCCACAATATGGTAACAAACTACAACTACTTTTGCTAATTATAATAACAATAATGTTCACAATAAATTAACACTGAATGAGCAGTGACTCTTTGCCAGGTGCATGTACCAACTCACTCAATCCTCTTACCAAGTAAGTAATGCATCTTTTTCCTTTTCTGATGAGAAAAAATAAGTCACAGAAAATAAGGCAAGATCTCAGCCTTATAAAACAAACAGTCTAGTGGGGTGATTTATAATAAACAGATGCATAATAAAATTGGATACAGAAATGATAAATAAATCAAATTATTAAAGGGAAGACAACAAAAGGATTCTGTAAAAGCAAACAGAGATACAGGATATGGAGATGAGAAAGAGGAAAACATGACTGCTGTTGCTAGAAAATATGGCAGGAGGTAGAGAGTAGCAAGCAAGACACAATGTTGAAGAGGCAGCAAAAATTTCAGTTACACAGGGGCCATGTATGTCCTACCAAACGGTTTAGACTTCATCTCTGCATTTAATGGGCCCATAGTTAATGATTTACAGGAGCTCTTACTTAGGAAAGTAATATTTTTTAGGTATAAATATTTAATAATCTTTCTGATAGTTATATGGAAAATGGATTTGATGGAGACAATACTGGAGGAATAACAGGACATTTTTGAAGTCATCAAGGTAAGAGATAATAGAGCCCTAGACTAAGACATGACGTTAGAGATGAAGAGGATGAATAATTCGATAAATAAACCTCAATGACTGATTCTGCATGGTGAAGTAGCCCTTTGTTCTTTGTCTTAGACTTTTCCTTAACTCAAAATCCCCTTGCTCTTACACCCCTAGAAACATGTGGCCCTAAGCCTAGGATGTTTAGCAGGTAAATATCTGTGCCTGAATATGCAGACTTCTTTAGAACCACAACTTTCAATCAACTAAAGAAAAAACTATATAAAAGTTTTCAAAAACCAAATTTGCTTTACAGTAAATCAACAATAAACATAAAAATTATAAACACCTATCTTAAAGAGTGTAAGGGAGAGCTTATAAACAAACAAAGAAAAAAAATTCAAAAGAAAACACTGAAGAATAAAACTGAGTAAAACATAAAGAAAATTAAAGACATTAACTTTTTCTGATACTAAAGTTGGGCATATTCCAAATTTTTGAAAAGAAATCACCTCTAGATTTTTCTCAGGCATAGGAGGTGAAAAGGAAAATGTGTTACTTGATTATTATGCCTTGGGAGGGTCACTGATAAATTAGAGACACAAATGAAAAGCTATGTGACACTTACCTGATTTAATTATTTCATGCTTGAAAAAAAAAGTAATAAAAAGAGCAGTTCCTCGAAACAGTAGCATCATAGGCATAAATATATTGCATGAGTTAGAAATGACTGCTCTTCACAAATAATAGACATGTCAAAAATTAGACAACTACAATTGTAATAAAATAAATATAAACCACCTACGTAATTCTAAACTATCTAGTTGCCACATCAAAGAAGTAAAAAGACACAGGTGAATTAATTTTAATTATATATTGTGTATTAATCAATATATCCAAATCATTAACATTTCAATATGTAATTCATTTAAAATTATTACCTTGATAATTTACACTCTTTTTTTCTACTAAGTCTAAGTCTACGTATGTATTTTATATTTACAGCACATCCCAAGTGCTCAGTAGCTCAGGTTACTAGTGTCTAGAATATTAAAAAACACAGGTGTGAAATACAGGAAAACCATATTTTTTTAACAGGAAGATAATCCTCCTTTAGACTAAAGCCTGAGAATACTATTACTTTAGCCACTCATTTAATAAGTACTTAGTTATATTATCCACTCAACTTAATAAATAGTGTTAATTCCTTAACATGTTGAAAGCCCTGTGTCAAGGGAACACTCAGATTATTTAGAAAGGATCCTGCCCAGATAATGATTATGGATTAGTAGGACATTATCTTCCTTCCTTCCTTCCTTCCTTCCTTCCTTCCTTCCTTCCTTCCTTCCTTCCTTCCTTCCTTCCTTTTCTTCCTTCCATCCATACATCTATCCATCCATCCATACATCTACTATCCTTCATTCAATTTGCACATACAGAACCTATGCAGATTGCTATGTTTGTCTTCAGTGCTAGAATAGCATAGACAGAAATAATTACCCTATGGAATAAAAATGCTAAGACAGAGACTTGTGCAAGCTGTAACTGTCCATGAAGAGGGGAGAACTGACACAAAATGAACTTCCACAGAAATAACGTACTAACATGGGTAAACACATGCATCACAAAGCAATATGGTATGTCTTAGACTACTTATAATTCTAAATGATTGGATAATAGGATTAACAAGGGGAAAGTAGCAGAAAATGAAGGTAGAAATAAAAATGGAGACTAAACTATAAAATGCTTTTAGACCTTGCTTAGGACTTCTGACTTTATCTTACAGATTTGGGGAACTAAGTCCATCATCTTATTGGCTTATAAATTTAACTTTGTGGAAGATTTAACTCTGTGGAAGACGGAGTTGAGTGAGATCAAAAGTATTGAGAGAAGACTATTAATATTTTATTAGTGAGAGCTGAAAAAAAAAACATACTAAGGACTTCTCAGAATTCAGGAAGTTTAGAATGGAAAAAAACAATAGTTAAGAATTCAAGTTATCATGCATTCATATGTATTAATTTATTTATTCAATGAATATTTATGATGTACTTACACAACTTTTCCGGGGTGAGGAATATGGCAATAATAAGACAAGCTAAATTTTATATTTTATGGGGAGCAAATTTTGATTAAATCAATATGTAATTTTTTTATTTTTTTTTTTACAAATGGTCCATGAGACAAATGGGGTAACATATTGGGAGAGAGACTGGAATGGTGGCACTATAGTTAGGCTGATTAGAGAAGGGTTATCTGAGATGATTGATGTTTGAATTTAGACTTGATTAATGAGGAGTCAGTCAGCAGTAAAGTGCCTCAGAGGATAAAATGAGCTTGAAAGTTCAAAGAAGAGAATTGTGGCCTGTGTGTCTGGATCAAAAGGGGCTTATAAGAATGTGATACTTGTATACACGTGATCAAAGAGGTGGGTAAAAGTCATATTAACTATACCCTGGTGGGTAAGGAATGCATTTTGCATTTTATTTAATGTGATCAGAATCTATCACTACTGAGGTAGTGACAGTATTATTCTTAGTTTTTATGAAGTCCCCTCTTGCTACTCTGTGGATAATGGATTGGACATCCACACAATGGAAAGAACAGGCAGTGACATAGGGTGGCCGTGTAGGAGTTGGAGAGAAGGGAACTGATTAAGGATGCATTGTGAAGCTGGATGAGTAAGTGTTGCAGACAGCTGAAGTTGAGGTGGGGTATAAATGAAAGAAAAATATCCAGGTAGACTCCTAAAGTTTTCTCCAAAGCTCTGGGTGAAATGTGTTGTCACTCATGCAGGGAAGACTGCTGGAGAATCAGATGTAGAGGGTCCCCTAGGAATCAGGGTAAGTTTCCAGGCTTCTAGTATCAATGACTTGAAAGGAATTATAAGACTAGGAGGAGGTTTAGTAGCAAAATAAAAATTACATACACATATGTGTGTGTGTGTGTGTGTGTATATATATATCACAGTATCAAAGACCATTTAGTTACAACTGGGAATGCGAATCCTGATAGCTTGACAGTAAGGCTTTCAACCTTGATAAATTGAGAGCTTCCTATTACAGAATATTAATAAGTTATTAATCATTCAGATGTTTAACATGAAAACAGAATTAAAAGTGAACAAATTAAAATATAAAACACATTTGTTCCCCCATCCTCTTCTGCCAGGGCTGCTTAAGGCAAATAATGGATGACTTGTCAGAAGCACTCATAATGAATTCATTATATTGTATCCTCACACCCCCAACTGGGTTGCAATAAGTTTGAAGCTCTGGGACACTTTTTCCTGGACGCTATTTACAGACTGAGAATAAGAGCACAGACTAGAATATGTAAGAAATGTATATTTCCACTAGCTGGTATGTAAAATCTAGATCAATAGCTTCCAGGCCTTATTTCGTAGACTGAATCAAAATCACCTAAATTACATATTAAAAATCCTTATTTTATTTCTCTTCCCCAGACGTACTACAGAAAAACTTCCAAAGTTAGACTCAGGATTCTGCATTTTTATTAATTTCCCTAGGTGCACCTCATGAACAGGTAGGTAGGAACAACTGATGGTCCTCAATTGGGATTACTGACATACATTTTGAAGTGCTAAGAAATATGATCTTAGCCTATCTGGAATACCAAAAGAGACTAGACTCCAAACAGAAACAAAGCATATATATATATGCTTATATATTTAATAGAATGACAAGGTAGTGAAAGATGGATAACATTATAGGGAGATTAGTAAATATTTCAGTTTATAAAACTTCATAGTGACAAAAGCTAGAACCTTGTTATCAACCATCAGGTAGTCAATAAATTTCCTTAGTTTTCTCAGGCTAATAATATTTATGTACTCTATGGTTTTACATTACTCTGGCTTCCTGGACCATATTGAAGAAAGAGGATGCTGATGGTACTAATTCTCATCTGTGAAACGTCCACATGAAGGGCCTGTATTAAACAACAAATGCTACCTCCATTTATGTTTATACTCATCCAAAAGCAGAACTGTGTCCTCGAGGACATTCGGAGAAGTAATGTTCCCCAAAAAACAGATATTTAACCAGGGCACATACAGTGCTTACTATAAGCAGTTAAAATACCCATACCCTTCAAAGTCTAGCTTAAATATTATTTCACTGGAGGTTCCCTGATGACCCTGATGCAGCCCTTTCCACTAAAGACAAGTTCTCCACTATAGATGCACAATTAATACTTTATATCTGTCTGCATTATTCTTCTGTCAAATAGTTATCTCTCTGTCCTCCCTGCTAGATATAGAGCAACTTCTTCTGCAGCCAGAGATACAGTAGTTTTTTTCCATAGAAATTTTTTGATTGGATTAAATCTAACAGTAAGCAGTATATGCAGTGTAAATGCCAGAAGCTTACTTTCATCTACTTAGCTTAGTTGTGAGAATGTGATTGTCAAGAGACAAATTGTAAACAGCAATAATAAAGTTAGGTGAATCTTTCAGAGTCTTTGAGATGTCTAGGATGAATCACAGATGGCACTGGTATCCATCAATACGAGTCACTCCAACTGAACAAGAATTTAGGTGAATGGAAAACACTTCCCAGACAAATCAATCTTTTTGGACATATCAGCTCAACTAGATGCCAATTCTGCAAGTGAGAAGCAAAGAATTCTCAAATACATATGCTTATGGCAAAAAGAACAAACGAACAAAAATTAAGAATTGACTCTTACCATTATCAGAACACAAATGAAGATAAAGGAAGCCTGGAAAAGGAGCAGATAACGAAAGATGCTTTAAAAACATTTGGTCTAAAGAGAAACATTTTACGGTCTATGATTTTGATTGTCTCTCTATGTTTAAGCGGAAAAATTATCTAAGCCCATTTGAGCCCAAACCTATGTCACTCTAAATAAAGTTAGAGGAGGATGATATACATGTGTGCCATCATCACTGACTTCTCATCATGATTGCTAATAGGTGTGAGACAGTTTTCAATGCTATGCTTCACCAAGCAGGTAACAGATGCATCGGTCTCAGGGTTTTCGTCCTAAATTGAATTTCTGTCAAGAACGCAACAGCAACAAATCAGACAAAGCTTCTGTGACATGCCAGGGTTTCAAAGTGCACCTAGAGAGAATTATTCTCCCACAAGTGTCATCAATATACGTTCATGCAAGACTTTCTATTGTCTGTATTAACTATTATAATTTTACCACTGCACAGTCATTCAGATTACATTATTAATACCTGTGAGGACTCTGTGTAGGCTTGACCATGATTCCTTCAGGTAGCCAGCTGAACTTGATAATAGCTCTTATGAAGTAACATAAAACATATCATTTACACATCAACCACCTGATATGACTGCACACACATACACACACGCGCGTGCGTGCGCACACATATGAAGTGATCTCAAATGGAAGAAATGATAATATTTCAAAATGCCTTTTTTAAAGTTCACTTAGTTGTAAAATTGGCTGCATTTTCTTAGAAAAAAATATAGGATGTTTAGTTTTCTAGGCTAATTTCTAAAGCCTCTTTAGCTCACAATATAGCTAAAAGAACAAACAGCATCATCACATACGTTAGCCAAATTTTATAGTATCGTCTTCGTGGGAAAATCCATTTTCCCAAGTGTAGTGGCAACCCATTACCCTTACTAGCATACACTCACAAGACCACACATCCATATATTTTCTGGGACTCTCTCCTTATTTGCCACCCCACCCCTGCAGTTAAAACAGCGAGAACTTTAATTGGAAGTCAAGGATATAAGAAAAATTACGCTTCATGAATAAGTTAAATAATAATACCTAGAAATTGACTTCAATATGCAAGGACAATAACTAATTCTATGTTCATTGTCCAACATATTTTGATTCCTAAAATAAAAACTTACAGGGATAACAATTTATAGAAATGTAATGCCTTAATATTTCAGTTTCATTGAGTCAATCCATCCTCCCTGCTCCCCACCAAAAATAGTATCTTGCTAGTAGAAATAATTTTATTTCCGAGAAGATCTGATTTCCGAGAAATCTATACGGAATATGGCAACTGTGCATATCTGGGATTCTTGTTCTGCAATTATAAGATCAAGGACATAATGCATATCTGAATAATGTATTATGCTTTCCTCCCAAGCCTTGATTATTACAAGTCTTAGAACATTTGAAACAGAGTTCAGAAAAAAAGATTTCTTACCCTTGGGGGGAAAATATCTGTCTCTGGAATGCAAAAGAAACACATTCCAAAATTAGATTTAAAAAAATTGCAGTCTCTGGACTCTAATAACATTACAATCTCTAGTTTTACGTCCCTAATTAAATTTTATGACAAAATTATAAGACTGATTATTTTTGCACTAATAAAAATTTCTAACAAATATATAAGCAAACATTACTCCACTTGGACATATCTTGTTTAGCTTCCACAGTTAAACAACTGTAAACACCCCTCACTACCTTGTCTTACAAATAAATTGCATAAAAGTAAAATATCAAATTTATGAAATCACTGTGATATTGGATAAAGTAAGGAACAAAAAGTGACTAAATCGCAAGCTTCCTGAAGTTAATGTGCCTACTCTGTGCTTGTATTTGATTATAAAGTATAATACACTTTAACATCTTCCCAAAACTAAAGGTTGAGTTCTATTTTGAGTTTACTAAATCAAAAAAATTTGCAATTTATGTTATTCCACTTCTTAGAGTAAAAACACTTCCCTTTTTCTCTTGCATTCCATTTTTTTTTTTTTTTTACAGTAATTCTATCACAGGTATACTGTTCCACTAATAGTAAAATACTAAAGTTTAGCTATAACACAAATTTAAGAGGGACATCTGGCAGAACAGAATCATTTTCTGAACCTAACAAGATGATTATTTTTTTAATAAAAGCAAATGCTTAAAAAAATACAGAGGAGCTTATTATAATTAAAAGCCATAATCTCCAGATTAACTTCCACACTCTGAGTTCAGCTCATCAGATGCACTTACTTGGAATTCTTTCTGTTGTTACTTCTCCATAGCTGCAAACAATAAACTATTATGTATATTTTTAAATTTGAACATATATGCTCATTTTTATTGGGTTATTTAACATTAACCACTGATCTCCTGCTATGCTAGGTTAATATTAGTTCACTTGTATCAGGCTCCTCTTGCCGATAAACCTAGTTATAATATTACTGTCAATTATTCTATTAGTTGCATTTGCATATTTGTAGATACCATATCTAAATCTCTATTTCCTTTTACATCAACCACAGACGGGATATCTTGATTTTTCAGTTTTTAAGGTGAGCATATTAATCTCTCAATCATTCAATTTTCATCATTCCCATTTCTAATTTGTTTCTGCCATTTTATTTTTTGTTTTGTCAAGGTTCATAACATTTATATTGTGTTCTATAATCTCAGCTGAAAAGGCTACGTGCTCTGAAGTATCCCTTAGAAAGCCAAGTGTCACTCCATAAAAGTAGAGAAAATTATTATCTCTTTAAATACCTTTTCACCCTAATTTCCTATTCCAACATGGTAGTCATATCCTTAAGGGGAAACCATCTTGTGATATTTATAGCATATTGAAAAACCAATCAAATATCTTGAGGATGTTGAGGGAACTAATCCTGAAGATGTTGGAGATTGGGGAAAAAGAAGTTATAAATGATGTCTTCAAATTCCTAAAAGGCTTTCATATATGAATAGAATTTCTATATGGCACCAAGTGAATGGGATAACAATAGAATAATACAGCAAGCAGGAGATGACAGAATTAATCAAAATTAGAACTCATGGGATTTAAACATTGGCTGAGTGACCATTTAGCAAAAACATTGCCAGAAGGCAGTCTACAGAAAGTTCATGAAATGATTTTAAGAGAACCTAATTCTTTGAAATTAAAACACAAAAAACATCAAAAGAACAATAACTTTTATTCTGAAAGTCCACATCTATAATTATAATGTGACTATTCAAACATTGCAATTATCCCACAGTTTATGTAGTGAAAAATAACCTAATGAACAATAACTAGTAGTAGCTCCTTATTAGTATCACCATTGTTTTTAAATACACATTGAGCATCATATTGATTGACTCAAAGCCTTTAAACAGTAATTGAGGTTTATTATACTTTTTTATTTTATTTATTTATTATTTATTTATTTATTTATTTAATTTCTGTCCTTGTGTTACCTCTGACTCCATGATTATTAGCTCAGGAATTCACTTCCCTGGGTCTAAGGTGTGAATGACACCAGTAGATTAAAAAATAAATAAATAATAAAACTACAGTAAACGTTTATAATTCAACAATGAATTCTTTATTTTCTCTCTTAAAGTATCATTAGGATTTTTTACTGGGTAGGTAATCAAAATATCAGACAATACAGCCTTAAGCATGAAAAGGATTTGAAAAGCTCTGAGTTCTCTGACTTCACAGACAGTAATGTTACTGTGGGCAGAAAGAGCAGGGCCATGGGAAGGGAGGGGGAGAATGGGAAGGAGAAGTTAAGGGAAGACAAAGGAGAGAGGAGATGAGATCCTCTTTAAGAAAAAGTACAGCTACTAGACCAGCCAAAACTAGATTTTGGTGGCCAAGAGCAGATCCAGGATGCCATGTTGCTTCCCAAGGTGAACTTTAGCAAATTATAATGGATTATAATATTATTAGCACAGTGGTTGGGGAAAATCTCCACCCCCTGTGTCGCTATGACAGTACTGACCAAAATAAATAAGGACACAAATTCCTTCTCCTGATGGGAAGACGTGGTCAGTGAGGACTCACATAGGAATGCCTATAGTGCCACCCCTGAGTATTGAATATTTTGTGCCTTCATTTTTAGTGAAATAAATTCCCAAGGCCCATTATTCTTTGGGGCAGCTGCTCTTCTCCAGGCCCGCCCACTCTCGCCATCTTGAAAGTGTACTATCCTTCTAATAAATGTGCTGCTTACTTGGCTTATTTAATGTGTTTCTGAATTCTTTCTTGTGGTGTACACCAAGAATCTGGTTTTTCGGCAACAGTTCGATCTGAATTCTCAGTGTCATTAGAGATTTTTTTTCCCCTAAGTATCATATTCTTTCTAAAACTGGCTTTTCTCTTTCTGTCAGAACTAGCTACAACATTGCCAAAATTTACAATCTTATATCCTAGTGAAAAGAGACTGTATTTCCCCATACTTCTCAGAGAAAAGAGGAAGCTTTTTACTAGAAGACACAAGCACATTTTTGCAATGTCTTGAAGGCGAGCAGAGTTTGCCACCCCAAAATACGTCTCTTTGGGATGCTGACTTTTAAGAAATAATAGACTCAGGAGAAAACTTTGGTTTCTACCCCCCCAAACTGCCTAGAAGAAATTTAGATAGAGGACCTGCTCCAGGAAGGGAGATTTCATCTCAGATAACTATAGTTTAATACAAACCAGTGTGAGATAGACAGAGAGGAACCTAGAAAGGCCCATTTGTTCAAGGTTATCTCTGTGCCCTATTGTTACAGATAGCCCAGCTAACATTTATTTACCAAGCATTCAATCGTCCATCTCCATGTGAATTGCCTCCCTGCCCTCTGAAGTTCCAAAGGACAACCTCTCTATCTCCTTAGCTCCAGAAAGGCTTGTAACCCTTAGCTGCCCAATGTGTCCTCTGGTCTCATATTCTTACGGCACCTTTGCATGTACATCTGTAATAAACTTTAGATATTTTCTCCTGTTAATCTGTCTAATGCTAATTTGATTATTAGTCCAACCTGAAGAGCTTAGAAGGTGGGAGAAAAATTAATTTTTGACCTCCATAGCCCCTTGGTTCAAACTGACTGACAGGCCCAGGCCTAATGAAATTAATGTGAGCAGGAGAATGAATTTCACAGATTCTAACCTGCTTGGATCAGTATAGCCTAGTTTGTAGATCTGTGAATAGGAGTGGTACCATTCTTCAGAGTGAAGTTAGGTTTCTCTTACCACGAAGGGGGTGTGGAATAGCAGGAAAGATATTTGCCATTGGTAAAATCACTTCCCTGTAGGAGCTTAGTTCTGCAAGGTGTGTTTGCACATACTATAACTATCCAGTGGCCCAAAACTTGAGGCAGAGTAATTCATTTAAGCCCTACAACTGTGACTTTTTCAGTATTTGAAGAGGTTCATGTTTAATCACCACTAAGAAGAAGTAATGAGCTCTATCCCCCATCTGTGTGAAAGGCCTTGAACACTAAACAATGAAAGGATAGATTTAAAGAAAACATTCTCTGTCAGACCGAGGTGTTGAAACTCTGAGAAGTGGTAGGGGCAGAGATCAGGAGGATATGATTAAAGTTGAATTTAAGGGGAAGTATTTTATCTGAACAATTTAAAGTGAGCAGCAGCCTTTAAAACCTAGGAGAATTATGGTTTCTTAGGAATTCTCTGTTTCATCTGGTTGAGTACATTTATTGCTATGAATTATTTAATGTCTAAAGGAAAAGAACCCTGAAAGAGAAATGGCTGCATTTCTCCCATGGTAAGTTTTTAGAAGAAAATGAAAAACAGTTCTCAATAGCATTAAAACTTGAAATGCTAAGGACAGCAATTTCAACTAGAGAAAGTCTGGTAGTGGCCAAATCCGGTGGCTAAGACAAAAGTCAAGAGAGAGAAAGAAATTCCTAGGTACAACTATTTCTGCTTCCCAGAAACAACGGTCTATATAAAGGGATCTATTTATTCTCAAAAGCATCTGTCTGAAGAACTGTGGTTGAGGGAGGTAGTAACACAGAGCAGCGGTTAAGAATGTGGCTGTGGAGTTGACTCTTTCAGGTTAAAATGCTTAAATTCCTGGCTGCATGATTTATAAATTCTGTGGCTTTGGGCAAATTGCTTAACCTCTCTGACCACAGGCCCCTATAGGTAAAATTGTGATATTAATAGTTCTTAGTTCATTGCTTTGCTGTGATAAAATTGTGCGAAGCCCATACAACAATGTTTGACTCCGAAAGGGACTTTACTAAATCTCCACTAACAAATCACTGGGGATAACCTGAAAAGTTAAATGTAAGTAACATGCAGCTATGCTCCTGAAGGAGCCATGGAGATCTTGGGGAAAACTGAGATACAAAGACATTCAGATGCACCATCTGGTTCCAACAGATCCAGTCAGTTCACCACCAATCCTCCAGGAAATGACTGTTCGCGCTGAGATGCTTCAGAGAATTCCCAATTTCTCTTTTTGACTATATTTTATTTTCATAGATAAACTTTGATCCCTGGGCTCCTCTTTCCAACTCCACTTTTTTTTTTTTTTTTTTTTTTACTGTATGTATATGGAAGAGACAAAATTAGTCTCAGTCTCTCATTTGCCATCTCCATGTAAATGTTGACACTAAATATTGGTCTAAAGTCATCAAAACACATCATGGCCACTGCTAGTATATGATTAGTTTGTAACTATTCAAAACTTGACCCCTATTATAAGGATGATGTCTTCGTATAGCAGGCAGTCTCAACCTTGGATGTATATCAGAAACAATTGTAAAACTCTTTTCTTTTCTTCTTTTTTTTAAGAATGCACAGTGGCATTACCAATTGGTTACTTACAAAGTTCCAGGAACTATTCAATGTAGTTTATATGAATTAACACATTTGACTCTCAACTCATCTAATCCTCATGGTTATCCAGAAAGGTAGGCTGCTGTTATCACTCCATTTCCCAGATGAGGAAATTGAGGCACAGGGAGGGTAAGTAACTTGCCTAAAACAGCATAGCTAGTAAGAGGTGGAGTTGGGATTGAAACCCAAGAAGTCTGGCTTTAGAGGCCATATACTAACTGTAAATATTAGAAAGCAAAACACACTTTTGACATTGCGCTCAAGGAATTAGTGGAAGTAAATTAACTGAGAAAGATTATCATTAGTTATTATCTCTATGGCCAAGGGGAATTCTGTGCAATACTCCAGCACGAGCTTCTTGGGACAGAGCAGTGTGCTTCTGTCAGAACCTGTCAAGATCGGGACTGTGACTGATCACAGACCAGGCATCTGCAGGAAATCAGGCTCCCAGAGGAAAGCCGTAGAAGGAGGAAAACCTCTAACATCCAAGTGATAGTTAGTCATAGTCATGGTTCTTCAGGAACTAATTAACTACGCACACTGGTCAGCTCTGAGGAAGGCCACCTACTTTCCTGCACAGACAGCTGCCCTAATTCTGGATACACAATCGAAGGACACAAACTCGAACGACTTCCATTCTCTGTCTGTGGGTTCTATTCAGTAAAGGTGCAAAATAAATCAGCTAGAGAGAGCAGTACCACCTAAATTTGTAGGAGAGAAGATAGGGTGAATTATATGGATATATATAATATTTATGCTCATCTGATTCTGTGCACAACAATTGTAAATTCTTTTCAAGTATTTTCAAATAAAATTATTTGCTGTCATTGTTCAGAAATAGTCAGATACGTGTATTCTTATCCTGATCTGAAGCAAAACACATGAATGCATGTAATTTTTTGTTCAGAAACACGCATACACACACAATCATAATAATAATATATTTTAACAAAATGTTTTAATGCATGCATGATATGTACTCTTTAACTATTTTAATTAATGTTTGCCAATAGCACTTTTACTCAAGAAATGGAACTTAGAGCTAGCTGTTTTAAAGAACTCGACAGATTTCCACTTTCATCATTGTGAATGTGAGTTATTAGTAAGAATTATTAATGCAAATTTTAAGTTATGTGTTTCTAAAATACTGAGACCAGCTCTTGGCAACAAAGATAGTTTAACGTTTTATTCAAACTATACCTCAGCCTTAAATAAATCACACAAAAAAACCTTAAAACTTTACAATTTGCTTAGAAAACTTCTAGTCTTCTAAGTCTTGCCTTTAAATACTTTAAATACTACTTGTAAAATTTTATGAATTTAACATAAACAAGTGGAAATTATTTAATAGAAACCTTTATGAAAATGGAAGTAATTTCTGGCTGATAAGGATAATGAGAAATCAAATTTTATAGAGGTAAATATAAAGTGTCATGCTATATTTGTTCACACACACAAAAAGGCAAAACAAGTGATTTTATTTAATATTGCTGTCGAGTATAAACAACTGTGTAAACTATATAACCTATGACAAGCAGATTAAATGTTATAAAAAATAAAACTATACTATTGGTCACTTAACCCTTGTGAAGATGAATGTAACCCAAATAAACCTAGCCAGCTTCATGCCCATCTAGATATCATGTCACTAAAAACCATCAATTCAACATCTCACCAAATTGAAAAGTAATTTAAATATTTACCAAAGGCACTGGAATGGATAACCCACGGTGATCACATTGCTGTCACACAACAAAATGCTACCTTTCTGCATTTCCCTTCCTCAAGTTGAAGACCTTCAATATCTGTGCATCACTCTCCGCTCCATCTCACCCTACAATGACACTTTTCTTGCTTCTAACTTCAGCCTTCCCACATCTATCTTTTCTTCCGAAGCAGTCATTTCCTAGCTTTTAAAATCTAAACAAATCTAAATATCTTAATGCATTCTTTGTTTAAGACAAGAAAATTTGGTGATCCAGGGAAGACAGTGTGGTGTGTGTGAATATTTTCTATTTCCATTGTATATACAAGGAAACTGATCCCTTATAGCCTTCTCATATTGACAAAGACTCACTAAAGCACGTGTCCTTGTGCACTCCTTTCAATCGTCTTACGTCTTCGGTGTTTGTCACTTACTACAGGGTTCCACAAACCCTGAGTCCTGATGGACTCAGGACGCTAAGGATGGTAGACCTCCACAGCCCGATGACAGGAGCCTGTGGCTACTGAGTATTTGAAATATGGCTACTCCAAGTTGAGGTGTGCTGTAAATGTAAAATATATCCCAGATTTTGAAGATTTAGTATAAAAAGATAATATAAAATATCTCACCAAACCTATATTTTATTAAGCATTGAAATGATCCAACATTTGATATATTGGATAGATTAAAATACGTACTATTGAAATTAGATTCACCTGTTTTTTTTTACTTTTTAAAAGTGACAGCTGGGAAAAAATAAAACTGCAAATGTGGCTCACATCTGTGATTTAATAGACAGCTCTGTAGAATATTAGTATTTTCAAACTTCAGAGGCTGCAATGCAAAGCAAAGCACCTAAGGTATTTGATTGATTAAGTTAATGAAGAAAACACAAATTGATTGTTTCTTGCATAGCAGATGGTCAGAGACAAAGCTGAGCTAGACTTTGCCTCCTCTATAATTTTTAAACCTGGTAGAATTTTTATTAATAGTTAACATGTTTATATCTAAAAAAAAAGCATTTTATAGTCAATTTAAAAAATACAGTATTTTCCATCTCTGCTATAATTATATCTGGTTCTTTTTAATCCAGCATGTTAATTCCATAGTGCTGAGATTCTAAGAGGCACATATCTATTTTCTACTGTCTGAAGAGACATATATTCTTTAGTAAGGTATACAGAAAAGCTTAACTCTGATGCCAGCAACAATTGGTTGGGTCAACAGCTATAATCGCAGTAGACATCAAGTTTTTGAGCCTTGACTTGCCAGGCAAAGGGGATTGCTCTACATGAAGGAGGTAATTTCATGCTTGACTAGCCCTGTACTATAAATCAGAAAATTGAGTTACAGTCCTCTCACATCATGGAACCTGCTGCAAGCAAGCCTGCCTCTAAGGAGTGTTTGACAGCATTTCTTTGAGAACAAGATGCCGGAAAGAAACACATACAAGAAGGGAACCAAGTAAGGTGTCTTTAATAATCAGACACTTTGGCTTAAAAATGTTTTATTAGCCTACCTTTTCATGGTTGCGATAACTACTTCCATTTTACATGTTAAAGCTAATGATAGAAAAACTCAAGCAGCATTACGATAGGTATATAAATGTGTATCCTTCTCTACTTTTTTTCGATGAGGTGAGGTGATTTTTACTAATGCTGCTGAAACAGCTGCACTTATCCATAAAACAGTCACCTGGCACCTCACCTTACTAGGAGTGGGTAGCAGAGTAAAACGTGGTTAGTCACTACACATCTATTGAGACAGAAGTTGACATCACTCTTATCTTTAGCATTTCAACTCAATCTATTTTTTTTAAATTAACTTCTACTTTTTATCCCACTTTTTAGTTTTATATGTACTATTTATCACTGAGAATGTCTCCATTCTCTGTTTATATGCTATTGTTGGAAAGGTCAGAAAGTACAATAATATAAATGAGAGAAACACTTTAATTATCCCAATTCCAAATGTTTCTTTTATATCACTTCATTCAAATCTTTTAATCCTATGAGACAGGATTATTAAATCTGTTTTTCAGATTAGAAAACTGAGGCACACTAAGTAAATAATTAATTTTCAAAACCATTACAGTTAGTAAGAGGAAAAACCAGAGACTTAAATATTTTAAAGCTAGGGCAAGGTGCAGAAAATAAAAGGACATATTTTGAGTGTGAGATAATGCTTTGTATTTTAAGAATAAAGCAAAGTATACTTGTTTTTCCATATGATGATTTTTGTTTCCAGCATATTTAAGCAAACAAAAATAAGAAAAGTCATATCTTACTCCATTTGCTACATACAAGTACAAATGATATAGTCACCAATCTAATTTAGAAATAGTCTGCTGTTTACGAAGTGTTCTCTGCTGTTAGGAGATGAATATGCTTATCTTTTTCAGCTTTAACATTAATAAATACTAATTAACTTACATTCAAGGCTTTAGCTGGGCTCATAATCATAGCATCTTTTTTATGTTATGTTTTTCCAGTTGGAAGTCAGCCTAGTAATAGATTTTATTTTCATTAACATGGATACATTTTATAACTGTAATTTATAATAACTTTTAATAGACCTAATTTAAAAAACCTTGTAACAATGAATCCCTATAGTACACACCTTTATTTGTCGGCCTAGTATCTACTCCCTTCTCCAGGGAAAATACCAGTGGGTGTTGGGGGATTGTTATCAGTGCATACTGCATCCATATAGTCCAAGTGGGAACTGCCAGTACTTAGTTCTTGGTCATTACTCTGTGCAGTTCAGAGGGTTCATCAGATCAAAGGTAAGTCCCTTCTCCATGATTTTTGGACATCTGTCCAGGGGATTCAAGTTACTATAAGATGAAAATTTGGAAGGCTTTGATTTCCACTCTTTGAGGGAAGTTGTAGGCCAGTGTGAGAAAATGAAGCTAATGCAGAAAGAAGAGAAGAAATGAGAAACAGAGAGATATCCCTGATTCCTAGTTGCATCACTACCCTTTCCTTGACTTAATTATTCTGTAAAATAATCAAGGAACGCTAATAGAAAAGAACAATTGTACATTATTTACCTTTTTTTTGGTGAACTAGGATGAGTTGGGTTTCTGTTACTTATAAGCGAAAGAACCCTAATGAAAATGCCATAGGAACAGAAAATATTTTCTTTTTATTTTAATTGTAATATAAAGAAAATTCCATCTTTTATGTATTCAATATATACTACGAATTAGTTATACTACTTTCTGCCATCCTCAGTTTTTAATTTCTAAGGGGGAATCTCAGGTGGTTGTTCAAGACTCCACCAAATTTTGAACTCATACGTCTCTCTTACCTACTAGTCTGGTACAGAAAGATCATTGATATGGTTTCAGATTCTGCACTGCAGCTGATCTTTAAGAAACTGCCATTGCTGAGTTTTATTATTGGATCAAATATTTAAAAACTCCACAATTATTTAAAAGGACTATTAAAATGCATGTCCCTTTTCCAACTATACATCTCTGTGACGTCTAATATTCTTCACATACTTAAACCAAAGAAACATTCCCAACAGGTTGAATGCACAAGCAGATGTGTGACTTTAGCAGTTTTCTAAGACAGACATTACAGAGGTTAATACTGCTCTTGTCAGTTTCTAACTTTGTAAAATAAAGTTACTTTCCATAAAAATATGTATAATGAGATTATTATTTTAAGTGAATCAAATATATATTTAATTTTTTGCTTTAATGTCTAATATAATAATCGCAATTTGTTATTATCTATCTACCTATCTAAATAAACATAATTTTGTATTCTTCACTAGTTTTTAAGATTAGTGTTTGAGAAGTGTTGGTTTATTCTCCACATTGATAATGGAAAAGACCCCAGAATAGAAGCAACATCATGAAAGCAAACAAAAAGCAGCCCGCTGAGGTTCAGACTAGTTCTGATTGTGGTATGTGTAACAGGATGACAACATTTAAGCATTTAGAAATACGTTCACTATATTCACACACACCCCAAAGTAGTAGTAATCTGTGCTTTTGCCACTTATGCAACTAGAGACGCATGGAAGAAACGAAACATTGTCATGAAATGTGCTTACTGGTTAAATGATTGGCATAATTTAGGGAGTCAGACTGTCTGAGCTTGAAACGGTTTCTCAATTTACTAGCTCTGTCAGCTTGAGTGATTTATTTGACCTCTAATATATGCCACTGTTCTTTTATAAGCAGAGAACTATGATCGTACCAACTTCAATAGATTCTAAGAATTTTAAATAGACATCACATACAAAATATTTAGCATAATATGTGATATTCAGTAAGGATGCTCTAAATATCAGCCAGTATTTCAATTATTATTACTATTAATCTTATTGGATTCTCAGATTAAAAGACTGTCATAGAGGCTAGAGGTAAATAATTCCAAATAATATCTCAAGAAAAAAGAGAAAGTCTGAAATATTCTTAAAGAATACACTAATTAGTGGATTTTGCTTGACATTCATAATATTAGCTTAGATATCATTAATATAAGGCATTAAATAAATGACTAAAATGGTGAAATACTGTTAATATTAAGTATTGATCTATAATTCATTTTTTAAAGTAAGAAAAATCATTGTTGACAATCTCTGAGAGACATGCAAATATAGCATACAGCAATCCTGGATCAAATAATAATTATTTCTAGTTTTACTTATGAAATTCAGTTATCATTCATAGTAAACTGAAAAAAAGTTTTTTATAGTTAAATGTTAAAAAAGCTATATCTCCTGTTGTGAAAGTTTATCAAACTCACTGGCTTTAAAAAGTAAAACAGTGTTGCTTCATTTTCAAGTTTTAATTATTTCTTTGGGAAAAGCACCTATTCTTTTCAGTGAAGTAATAAAATCTAAAATTGTTGTTTTACTAACGTATTTACCAGAGAGGGAAATGTTAATATAATGGGAGAAAAGCTATAAATATGAGTATCAAATAAGTGCCTTTTTGGTAGTTAAGCTGAGAATGTTTTCTCTCCAAGGATAAAGTGTTTTTATTTTAAGGAATACATTCTTATTTTATTAATTTGCTTCTGGATTCTGATCTTAATTCTAAAACCTATTCTCCTATTAAATGCTTTACTGTCAATACGGTCTATAAAACAGAAAAATGACACATTATACAACAATAAAAGATGAATTAAATACAAAAGGAGTAGATCCATTGAACACTTGTTTTATCACTAACATGATTATGATGATCTACAGTTATTGATATTAAAAGATAGCCATGATATTAAATACAGAGCAGATTTTAAAGGTATCCATAAAATCTGCCTAAGTAACACATAAATAAATTATCTAGTTATATATATACAGACAGAGATATCTGTATAAGGATATTAGTTTAGATAAAGAAGTTTGCAGTTATGAACAGCAAAATTTTAACCACACTTATTTTGGGTGGTGATTTTTATATTATTTATTATCTGATTATGAATTTTTGGAAATTTTTCCAAGTGCATTTCATATATTTATAATAAAAAAGATAATAAATCTATTTGTTTCAACAAATGCATATAAGTATAGAAATGTGTACCTTTCATTAAGAAGTTGTAAATGGAGATATTCAAAAGTAATATTTACACTGATTTTTTAAATAAGTGATTTGTTGACCTGACTGAGAAAAAGAACTACAAAAATAAAATAAAATAAAACAAAATAAAGTAAAATAAACCAAGGAAAGAAAAATGAACTTCCAGACACATTCTAGTTATGCTGAAGTAATAAAAGATTAAAGAACAATAAATACATACACTCAGTTTTTTATTTTTAATGCTGAGGGAAACAATTTCCATTTTGCTATGTCTGTATGTATTTTGAAAGAGCTTAAAATAGTCACTGAACACAAAGCACAAAAACCCAAAATGATTATGAGAAGGCTACAGATGTCACAAATTATTACTGATGCACTGATGCCTTCAACGCCATCTGTGTTGTGTTTGGGTTGGTTTAAACAACTTGATGACACCTTTATAAATTGGTATTCATGCTGAGTATGTCAATTGAACTACCAACTAAGAGGCATATTTTTGTAAATTTTGCTGTGAAATTTGTTTTCAAATCAAGTATATTATAAAATGCACTCTAAGGCAGCTATAGAAAAATGTGTGTCCAAAAACATCTGCCTCCCAAAATATCTACTTGAATATGCAGTCAAGTAACAAATAGAGTTATGTCAGAGTTGGTTGAAAACATTCTTCAGGATTTTCATCATGAATGACGGTCCAAAAACCAAAAAATAGGGACACATAAATGTCCTTTCTTGAAAAACTGCTTTGCCTGGATATGAACTATACCTGAATCCTCTTTAAGTTATAAATGTCAGATGAAAGAAATGGCCCTTAAAAAAGCATTTAGTATGTCTTCATGGCCTATTTCAGAATGAAAAAAGAAATCCAAGGCATTTTATTTTACAATAAGTATTTGTAATGTCCTTTAACATTCAATCCTACAACACTGAAAATAAATCAGTTTTAAGAGATTATCTTCTGTATTTTACGTAATTTCTTCCCTCCCTCTCTCACTTTGGAGAATCTGATGCACACTTATAATTTTAAAATGACTATGAGAAAAATCTAAAAAAAAGTTAAATCGTATGTGCAATTTATCACCAATTTTGCTTTTCGTAATTTTAATTGTAATAGAATCAGGCTGAAAAATAACATTACGTATTTCACGTGCAAATTTATCCACCCACTTGTCCATCTATCCATTTGTTCACTGAGCATTTACTGAATATTTACAATTATATATGCCAGGGAACAAAGAGATGAAGAAAATATAATCTGCGATTGGCACTCTAAAGGTGGGAAAGAGATGTGTAAAAAATAATCATAATAAAGTGTGTAATAAGTGCTATCCAAAAGGTATAAACAGAGTGCTCTGCTGAGGGATATTCTTACTAGTATGCCTGGGGTAGAATTACGGGATGGAAGGTATTAAGACAAGTCTCAGAGGAAGGAGATGATTTTGTTGGGTCATCAAAGATGAGTGGGAAGTTATCAGGTGGACTCGGCAAGGAAGGGAATTAGGGCAAAGGGAACAGCACGGTAAAGGGTTATGTCAATAAGAGAAAACTGAATGCTGTAAAAACTCCAAGTTGGTTCTATATTTCTGGATCATAAGGCACCTTTGGGGCAGTGGCTGCAGATGAACTTAGAAAAGCTGTCTGAAGGAGTTTTACATGATGCCAAGGCATTTAGACTAGAATGTCAGTAAAAGACATTAGGAAGGGAGCCATATGATCATATTTGCATTTTGAAGATAATTCTAGCCAGCTTGTGAAAGAAATTGGAGCTGGCTGAGTGTGGAAGGAAGCTGACCGCAAAGCTGGTGACAGGGAGATAAATTAAGCAGCTATTGCAAACCCTCAGGCAACGAATTATGAGGACCTTGAGACTGGAAGAGTAGGAAGAGATGGAAGAATATGTAACTGATAGAATTAAGGACATTGTAACTTTCTGGATATGCTGGGTGAGTGAGAGGCAAGACATGAAAAATATTGAGTTATTTTCTAAATTATCAGTTCCCATGTTTCAGACACTGTTTCTTCACTCTAGATTCTATTTCCCGTTTGAAAAATTCCTATCAAATATGTCAAATGCAAAAGTAGTAAGAGACATTTTGGTATGGGCTGGTGATTCCGAGTTTATGCTTTACCAGTAGGTAAGCCGGTAGACAAGTGCTACTTCTTCCATTTAGTACTTGTATGACTGCAAGCAAGTTGCTTCCATCTCGTAGCACCTATCTAAAAGAGGCAAACCAAGGAGTAAATGATCTAGAATATGGAAGGCACTTAGCACTGTACCTGGCCCATCTGAGAAATGACCACAACTAGGCATAGGAGTAGCAGAAGACATGGTAGCTGCGGCCCCTGCATGGAGCAGTACCGAGAGCAAAGGTTTTCAATTACTGAACGAATTTAATGACAATTCTACTCTTAAAACATACTTGTGGATTATTTGAGTGATTAATATGTGGGGGACTTAGAATATATCAATCAAACTCCTCAAATGGTAAGTTTAACATTGAGGTAAACTGATGCATCTTCCTTCAAAAAAGACTGGCTACTACTTAGCTGTGGCGCATTATTATACTAAAAATCTAGCCCAGTGTTGCCAGATCCTTTTTTGGTCGGGTATCAATATATTTAATAGACTTTATTTTTATAGCAGTTATGGGTTTACAGCAAACATGAGCAGAAAATATAGAGTTCCCTTATACTCTCTTTCCCTTTACACCCCCTCCCTTAACCACACAGTTTTCTATTATCAACACCTTTTATTAGTGTGGAACATTTGTTATGACTGCAGAGGCAATGCAGACACATAATTCACTAAAGTCCATCATTTACATTAGGGTACACTCTTTGTGTTGTACTTTCTGTGGGTTTTAACAAATGTATCCACCATTACAGTATTATGCAAAATAGTTTCATGACCTTATAAATCCCCTGTGCTCCACCAATGTCCCCCTCCTTCCCTAGCCCCTAACTTCTGGAAACCACTGATTTTTTTTACTCTCTTCATGGTTTTGCATTTTTCAAATTGTGATATAGTTGGAATCATAACAGAGTATAGCCTTTTGGGACTGCCTGCTTTCACTAAACAATAGGCATTAAAGGTTCCTCCATGTCTTTTCACGGCTTGAGAGCTCTTTCTTTTTATTGCTGAATAATCCTCCATTGCCTGGATGTAGCATAGAAAATTGCCTATTCCTTTTTTCTTTTTTCATGAGACTAGAATTCTAGATTCTTTTAACGTGCAGTTGTGCAGTGTTTAAATATTGGCAATTAATTCAGGTTGTTGTTACTGTTGTTTACCATTGTCTGTGTCTGGTAAAAGACTGATCCCATGACCATACTCTCCAAAATTATGACTCAATCGATCAGAAAGACACGCATGAATTTGCATATCTAACAGGTTCCCAGGCAGTGGTTCCTGGCTCACAATTTAATCCTCCATTGCCTGGATGTAGCAATGGAGGATTAAATTGTGAGCCAGGAACCACTCTAGATCATGAAACTATAAATTTGGCCTAAGAAGAGTTTTTTGATAAAATTAAGTCACTGACAGTATTCTTGTGAAGAATTTTTCCTTTGCTTCAGTTGATATGTTAAATGAGACATAATGGACATTATTTTTCAACATCCACATTTTTTAGGAGTATATAAATAGAACAATACCCATAAGAGAAATACCACAGAAAAAAGTGACATACCCATCATGATTCTTTTCCCTTTTCTGTTTTATGTAACCATGTTCATACCATTATTCATAATAAGACTTGTATCTTAAACCAAAATAACTGCTTTCTCATTCTTGACACTGTTTTTCTTTTTGTGTGTGTGTGTTTAATGAGCATTTATTAATTAAGTTATATGTTCCTCTACTACAACTTGAACACAAATATTCTGGCTTATGCTTGTTTCCAAGAGGCACATATTCCCATAACAAAGGGACAGAAGTTCTAATGCAAAATGGGAAACATTCCTTTTTTTCCTACGTGTGTGTGTACGTATGTGAGTGTGTGTGTGTGTGCACTTATGTGTGTATAATCTAAGCAGCATAGTTCAAGGCTGTGCTTATCACTTCTACCTCTCAGAGAAATCATTGTCACAGGGTTTCTTACCCTGGTTCGTGCTTCCCCAAAAGAGGGCTAAGGACAGAAATCAGGGGTTCATGAGTTTAGATGGCAAAAATACATATTTAATTATTTTCTAAATGAGAAACACCAGTTACATTAACTATAAATGTAGGCAGCAAGCCATGGAACTATTGCAGTACCTGTTATTTTGGCACTAATGCTAATCATAGACATTTTCATAAGCATATCGCAATTGCCGGTATTCGGAATTAGCATCTATGTTTATCACTAGTTTGAAATTAGGGTGGTTATTAGAAGCACTTCAAGATAGAGGTAATATTGCAGGATGTATTACTCTATCAGAGATTTATTTTCAAATATTTTGGTGACTACATTTCAATATAATTGGATTGTTTTTGTTTTCTTCATATTTCATACATTCCAAGAAGGGGTCCATAGGTTTAACAAGATGTCCCTTGTAGCCCATGACACTCAAAGCTTAAACCTTGGAAAACTTGCTAAAAACATCCTTCCTGTTGCAAATTAGCACTAAGGATCCCACTGGCTTGAATTATTCCATCCAGTATAGTTCTCAATTCTGCCATTTGATTAGTGACTCTCATATTCAGTGTCTATATTAGAAATGTAGAAAATTCTATATTAGAAAATTACAAAATTCAGACAATAGAAAGATGTAGGTCTTTCTGAATGACACTTAGTATGTTGAAAGTGTCATGTTATATGATCAATGTGAATCTGTATAAATTGAGTTGACCTCAGCATTGATGAGAAGAGCAGAAATGAACACAGATTACTTATGCCACACAGTGATGTGTTTGTTACATAAATCAAACTGCTTCAGAAAGTGAGAAGAAAAAGCTAAAAGTAGAATTCTTCAAATTATTAGTTAAGTTCTTAATAGTAGTATGTATTTATTTGGTAAGAATACACAGGAGTTTGGATCACTGGTTCTTTCCAAGACTGGAAGAACCAAATTTGCATTTTCTCTAATTAAATTAACAAAATAACAGGGATTATTACATATGATTTGCTCAGGAAAAAAATAATGGTTATTAAAACAACATTAAAATGAAATAATATCAGCTCTAGTATTCAAAAGACCTTATGATAATTCTTTTTAATATCCAGAGACTTTTTAATCAAGTATATGAGATGCAATATAGTTATGTTGACAAGAAGAATAAGCCTATTTTCCCAAGACTAAAAAACATTTCCATGATAACAGACATTTAGCAAGAAAAATGTGATAATCTCTTCTAGTCAACAATTAAAAATGAGAGCAAAAACAAAAACAAAAGTTCCACTTTAACAATTGCTTCGAATTAAAAAAAAAAAAAAAGCTTTATTTCTCAATGTCAAATTGAGAAAGTTAATATACCAAAAGTCAATGTCCTTTTGAGGACAACCAAATGTCCCTACCAGAGGAAAAGATAAATTGGTTATACCTTCAAATAAATCTAGTAAAAGTCAAATATTCTTACTAGTCTTGATTAAAAACTTCCTTTGACTACAAAGGATTATTTTAGACCAGTTAATGTTTGTTTTTTAAACTTTAGGTGTGTCTACTCCACTAAATGCTTTCCAACACGCTCATAAAACTTAAACTTAGAAAATCCTGAGCTTTATCTCCCTGAATTTCTTATTTAATAATACCCCCTATGTCCCATATTTCTCCCATTTCTCAGTGCATTTTGACTCTACAGATTGGTGTCTACTTTCTGCTTGGCCTCATTTATTTTGCCCCTATGTTAGAACTATGTAGCCTAGTTCAGCCACTCCACATCCTCTTAACATGAATACTGGCATTTCATGAAGAGTTTGCAAACACTCCAAGGCACTGTCTAGCTGAAACTACTGTTAGACTGTCCAACCTTTAAGTGTAGATACTGAGACTGCACAATTTCAATGCACCTTAAATTTTCTTTCCAAAGACAACAAGCCAAGAAAAGCATACATTGTAAACTTAATGTAATTAAATTGTGTTTGTCTAATTTAAGTTCGAAGAACATTTTTATTAGGAATAGTCATTTGAAATTAACCCTCAAAACCCCTCTTTATTTAATTAGGCAAAGTTAGCTAAAACTCAGTTTTTCAGGAATCCAGATTCATATTTGGTGTTCAAAATAAAGGACAAGTAAAATTAAAACTTACTTGATTATCTTAACATGTGTATGTATGTTTGTGTATATTTCATCTTGTATTGATCACAAATGTCATGTCTACTAAACAACAAAGTATCAGGATGGCAAATAATTAATATTAATCTCATAACAGTGTTATCATCACCCACAATTTACCACCACTTCCACAAATGGATTATATCATTAGTGATACACAGCAGGCCAGAAGTACAAAACTCTCCAATGAAACAATCTCGAAATAGCTGATAAAGCAAGCTGTGAAGCTGAGAAACAATTTAGCACTTATGTGTTCATACTTCACTGGCGCTGCCTTAATAAGATATCCAGGAGTTTCAGAATGTCCAAATTAGACAGACACTTGTGAGACAAAAAACACACCTAGGTTTGTATCTTGCCTGTCTGTTATAATTATTAACTACACGGTCTAGGGGAAGTCAATTAATCTCTCCAATTGTTTTTTTATTTCCCATCTGTGAAATGGGATTGTTAACTGACTTGCCAACTCATGTGCTGTTTGTAGTTCAGTTGAGATGTAGGACATGAAACCATTTTATAGATTGAAAGCAAACAAATCTAATCCCAGAAATATCGCTGCTTTACTTTCTCCTGCCTCCCTCATCTACCACCAATGAATTTCATGTAATGCTTCTTATGTCTTCTCCTTTGATTCTAATGTGTAAAGTAAATGGCAACACTGCCATTTTTGTGGAGCATTTTCTCAGTCTGATGAGATTTTGCTTCATGGCAATTGCTGTCAGTTTGGTTCAAATAAACTCATAGAAGACTTTTTCTTAGGCTGGATATTCTTTCGTTGACAATACATATCATGTTTCAAGTTTTAGGGAAATGGTAGGAGGCACGTGCAAAGGAGTACAAGGTCCCGGACGTGAGGTAGTGTTAACCCCTTCATACTCAGATGGCATCACAGCTCAGCTCAGTGGTGTGCTGGAGCTGGCTAGTACCAGCTCTCACGAGCTGATTAGGGCATGGAACTCTCCACTTCACATCCAGTGATGTCAAGTTGGCACCGTAAAACCCGTGTGTGTGTGTGTGTGTGTGTGTGTGTATGTGTGTACACACATGTACTCAAATATACATGCATGCACATGTATATATTTACACTTTAAAGATTATTTTTGTCTATTTATATATTGAAATGCAGACGCTAACATTAATATCCCCAACTTCATTCTAATACACAGGGTTATTCTAGCTTTTCCCTTTCTATGTTTTCATCTCTCTTTTGTGACAGTAAAAAGCCTGCCTTATTTGATCTGTCTCAATGCATGCAACCAATCTCCCATCACCCCAGTCATCTCCCCCATCCAAATGAGCTCTGAAACTCAGTAGCAGGATGCTTCTCCAATCCTGTGTGGTCAGCTTCCTCCTCCTCCCCACGCTCTGTCATGTAGCTCTGGACTCCCCTGCCACCTAGCAGCTCCCCTCACCCTGCCCAGGTTCCACCATCCTTTCCAGGGCCAGCTCCTACATGGACAACTGACACCTAGCCTGCATGTCAAATGCCTCTCCCATGTACTGATGTCCTGCACACCTGACTTGGTTTGAAACCACAAACTGGCTGGCCTCCCTGTGAAAGCACTCTTCATCTCACTCAGGCGCTAATATCCCCTCTGGGACGCCCTCCTATGAGAATGCCTTCTGATGCTGTTCAGGTTCTGACATGCCAGGCGAGGCCACTTCCCATGGGACTGCCATCCTAGACTTGCACAGATTCTTCTGATACTCCCTGCATACCTGCCTTTCTCTGAGGACTCTCCTCACCCCTGCTTGGGCTCTGATGCTCATGTGGTTGCTCTCCTCATACTCTATAGGCTCTGACACCTTGGGCCACACATGATGTCTTCCTCACCCTGCATGGCTCTGATTGGCTGACCATGGCCTGTCCCCCATGTTCAGCCTCGCCTCATGACTTCTAGCCAGAAATGTTGAAGAAGAGGAATGGAAGGAAAGAGGAGAGGGAAAAGGCTTAGCTTTATTTTGAATGTGGAGAAGTTTGTGGTTATCACTCCCAAAAGCTCAAGTAAGAGACTGCCTTTTCTTTCTAACCTTTCAGACATGTAAACTAATTCCTAAAATGTGCTTAATGATCAAAACCATAATTAGTACTAAAATGCCTCTATCAGCCCTAGCATATTTTTTTTTAAAGTTTCTCTGTATTTGTTGGACAAACAGATAAGTTGACCATGCTGACTTTTCTAATACACAGTGTTTCTTATGTCCTTGTCACTTTTCCTCAACTAGAATGTAAATACCACAATGGCATGAAACGTATCTAACTCATATTTGCAATCACAATATCTGACACACTTCCTGGCACCTGGTAGGCCCGAAAAATACTTAGTGAACAAGTAATTTGAGTTCTTAGACTGGTCTTTCGGAACAAATAGAAAGCTATTTTATTTAGGCTTGCAAGACTTCAGCAGAAATGGGCTGCATACCAGACCTACATCATGGTATCCAAACTTCTCACACAGAGCTTTAAATAATAGCTGTCTTGTGCCCCAAATCTCAAGCAAAACGTGCCTCTGCCCAATACTCTGTTGAGCTCCTAATCAATTGAAAAACGTCTGCTACCTGTGGAGTTTGACCCACTGATATCCTTTCTAGTGAGTTCTTCTCATAGGCTTCCTCTTTGTGTAATTTTCCTCTCAGCTTGGAACCAGGTCTTGGTGTAATTTCACTTTCTCTAGCCAAAAACTACAATCAGTGCCCCTGGTGATGTTTCTTTTATACTCCCTCTTCATCTAACAGAAAGATCCCAAGTATCCCTTGAATTCTCTCACTATGTTAGAACTCTACGTTGCATCTTATCCCAGAAAGTTATTCTGCTGATTCTAAATACTCATAAAACTTAAGGATTAAAAAAGAACCAAAAGAACCCTCAAATAATAAAATGTAAATAAGTATTCATTCACAGCTTTCTCAACCATATCTTAAAATGATTAAATACCCAATTCAATATTTCCACCTTTTTAAAGACGATTTTGTTTCTATTTTGCTGATATAATAAAACTAAGTGTAAGCATGCACATATGTTCCAGTTAATTATCAATCTCTGAAAATTGTGACATTACCTACTGAATGATAAAGAAACAGAGAGAGAGAGAGAGAGAGAGAGAGAGAGAGAGAGAGAGAAGGAGAGAGAGAGAGAGATAAATTCTAAACAGTATCTTTCTTTAAAGTAAAACAGACAAATAGGAGGATTCCTTCCAAATTTATTGATGCTTTTTGTTTTGATAGAGAATAGGCAAATGCCCCCAAATAAAAATATCAAACTTTAGATTCACATCTGTTAGATTATTTTCTTCAAGTCCTTAAAGAGTAATATTTTTATAAATCTTCCTTTCACACTAACATTTATTTAAAAGACAAAAATAATTAAAAACTTCCTACTATTTCCATTCATTTTCCTTTTTTCCTTTCTCTTTTGGAACTGTTTTGAGACAGTGGACACAATTTTCATTAGTTTGATTTTCACTTGGATTTTAGTTTTTCAAAGAGTATATGCATTAATTTGTTCAATATACATAAATATTGAGTATAGATGGTCAGCTACATTGCCAGACATTAAAATATAATGAAAAAAATCAGACCAAACCCATTTTCTTAGGATTTACTATAAATCAATGAAACTTCTCAGTTTTGATAAATAACATGGTTGACTTTTCTCCCCAAAGCTTTTGATTTTACAAATTCTAAATTTGGATATATTCTGTGTGTGTGTGTGTGTGTGTGTGTGTTTGTGGGTGTGTGTGTGTGTGTGTTGTGTATACAAATTCTAAATTTAAACTACTACTATTTGAGGCTGATACATCGTATGCCTTCTTATGTTCCTTATGAATAACTTTTCAATATTAAAATTACATAAATCTTTACAGTAGATAAACTAAATAAATATTTTAACTAAACATAATAGGTCATTATTTATTCAATAAAGTTCCTATTCCTGAACTCTGAGCTCTATATTTTGTTTTCCAGAATACCCAGTTTAGTTTTCTGTATGTTTTTAATGAACTTAACATCTCTTTCCTTTGAATGATAGGTACCTCAAGCCATTCTTACCTTTGTTAAAAAATATTTTTAGTTGTTGAAATCATAGAAATATTAAGTATTTAAACTTCAACTACAAATCTCAAACATAATGTAACACAGAAATGGAATATTATACATGTTCTTTGTATATTTCAGTTATATTCAAGTCATTCATCATCCAAAGATCAACTTTTTGACCATTTTACGGTAATGTAACTCTATCTCAAAATCTGCTTTAAAATACTGAGTATTTATGGATTCATAGCTTCTTTCCACTACCAAATTTAAACTTGTTTTCTGCCTTATGTGTTGAAATATCAAAATAATTTTATATAATGTCTATACTATGTCTGTGTTGTTGCCTACTAGAAAGTTGTATAAATAACCCAGCATCTGTAATTCAGTATTATATAAAATTCCTTATGCTATCTGCTATGCCAAGTAGTCTAATGATCTTCATTAGGCAGAGATTACAATTTAACAAAATCTTCACTTTAAGAAGAAATTTTAGAGCTTAAAGACATTTTGGATGATATCAAGGTAAATGCATTTATTTTATAAATGAAAACCAAGACGTATGGAATGTAAATGATGCAACCTAGGACACTGATTAGAGGAGAAAACCTTTTTGAAGGCTTTCTGAATTCTTGTACAACGCTAATTTCTTTAATCTCAGTTTAAAATAGGCATCTCTATGTGCCACCACTTAAATTCCACCATTTTTTACTAACTTTCCATTGTTAAGATCTTGCTCCTCAGAAAACTCACTTTAAATTAACTATTCCTGTTCCTAGGATACCTTCACACATTGTTATGGAATGGACACAATTGTAAGCTAAAGGATATGTCCACACAAAACCTGTACTTGGGATGTTTATAGCAGCTTTATTCATAATTTCAAAACTTAGAAGCCATCAAGATGTCCTTCAGTAGGTGAATGGATAAATAAGCTGTGGTACATCCAGACAATGGAATATTATTCAGTGCTAAAATTAATGAGCTGTTAAGCCATGAAAAGACATGGAGGAAACTTAAATGCATATCAGTAAGTGAAAAAGAGCCAATCTAAGAAGGCTACATACTATATGATTCCAATAGCATGACATTATGGAGGAGGCAAAACTATGGAGACAGTAAAAAGGTAAGTGGGTGAGGGTGGGTGGAGAGGGAGGCTTGCACAGGTGGAGCACAGAGGATTTTTAGGGCAGTGAAACTACTCTGTATGATATTATTAATATAATGATGGATACAAGTCAATATACATTTGTCCAAACCCACAGAATTTACAAAAGCAAGAGTAAACCTTAATTTAAACTATGGACTTTGATTGATTAGGGTATGTTAAGGTAAGTTTGTTGTAATAAATGGTGATGGGGGATGCTGGTAATGGGGCTGACTATGCAAGTTTGCGGCCAGGGGATAGATGGAAAATCTCTGTATTTTACTCTTCAGTTTTCTGCAAAATTTAACTGCTTGAATTTTTTTTTTTTATTTAATGTTACAACAAGTAAAAACAAAAAAGAATTTGAAGGAACACAATCACCCTAGATATTAAGTATAAAATGGAAAATTGCACCAAAGATTGCACAGCCCCCAACTATTATTGTATGTCAAGTGGCAAACACCCCGTGATCACACAGCCACCACAGTCTGGGTGTCAAATAGACAACAACGGTGAGATGAGTAGTGCAACACTCGTGTTTTCAAAGAATGTGGGTGAAGACATACTTTTGTCATTTTTTAAGAAATGATTTTGGGAAATTCAGCTAACCACTGTAAGTGGTAATGATGACACTAACTCATTTTATGTTTTGTGTATTGAGTGTATTAACATATTTAAGTAGGAAATATTAGTCACAATAAGGGTCATAGTAATTGTATACAAGGGTCACTATAAACACAATAAGGATAGTGTGAAATCTATTCACGTATTTAAAGGTGGCACAGAACTAACACTTTCATCATTATAATTTCATGAAGGTGAACCTAACAGCCTGACAACATATATTTTTTGGTTGATATTTTTTAAGCATAGTAAGGACGGGAACCTTGTGTTACTTAATCAACTCTGTCTCTTTAACTAACCATGTTCTTTGTAAAACACAAATATTCAATGCATGTATAAAAAATAAATTTCTCTGTTAAGAAATACCATTTTGTCTATCCCCTAAATCATTAAAAACAAATATTATAGTTGTGTCGCCCCCGCCAAGTTGTCCCAGAAAGCGTCTGCCACAGCCAGGCTATTACTGAAACATGTGCATCTGATGCGTACGTGTCTTTCAGCATCCTGTTTTCTGGGCTGCAGTTTTGTGACACAGTCTATTAAGCACACAGTTGAAGCTATTTACTTCTTTTAAAATCACTCACAGCTGAACTGACTCTCAGATGACTGAAACTGTTTATGAAAGGCACTAAATGTCTTTTTAAAAGTTATATTGTTTCAGAATTGTACATGACACAAAAACTGAACGGTTAAATCCACATTTCCCCACATACATACATTGGTGGTTCTTCCATCAATACAAATGTCTGTATTACTTAAATTCTAGGTATATGAAAACTTTTCTCCCTCAAATCCAGTTTGTTTGTTTTGTTTGTTTGTGTTACAGAGTATTTATGTTAGGATGGATAATCACAACAAGATGCTTAAAACATTACTTGATTCTATTATGCTGCTCAGCCTTATCTTTTCTTATAACCTGATCCTCATGGCTGTAACAAGAACTTCTAATAAAAACATCGAAAAAATGTTCTTCCAAGTGTGATTTGCTGCTGCATAGTTTTCATTGTCAAAGGTAGTAAACATTTAAAGGTCTTGTTTCATCCTATATTGTCTGGATTCTTGGGATAGGATTGACCAATTTTTCCTTCCACCCCCTGTGCTACTCTGATCATTATTTATCCACTACCCTCTGGGTTTCTTCATTTGAAGTCAACACCATCTGTCTCAGCCACCCACTTAATCATTCCTGTTGTTCCCTCTTGTCCCCAGTCCTACCACAATGCATATCAATTCTGGATTCCCTAAAATAATATCACTGCAGGAGTCACATTTATTTTTCATTTTACTCCAGGGTCTACTTCAATCATCTGGTCTGGAGATGCATTCGGCAATAACTTCTAGATGCCTTAAATATTGTAGACATATCCATTCCAGTTGAATATTCATTAATAGTATGGTACACTTTCATTGGACTTTGAGTACACTTTCATTAAATAAGACACACTGTAGCATTTCATATATATCTATGCCTGCCCTTTATGATCTCAATCTTCTTACCATTGCCCTCTCATTGCTCTAAACATATCTCAGTGTCCTCTGCCTTCTCAAGGAACTCAAGTAAGGAACATCAGGAAGAGTGGATTTCTGGAGGCAGACAGCCTTGTACAAATTCTGGCTTTGCAACTTTTGCACATTTACTGTCTGATAACAGATAAATGTGGATAGGTATAATGGAATAAGAAAAATAATTTGTCTTGGAATTTTAGCAAGTCTTCAAATTGAAGGCAGCTAGTGTTAAGTAACCCTAGTTCTAAAAGAAACTGCTGGGATAATAGCAGAACTGATACTGTGACTATGAATCTCTATCACCTACCTCCAGCCTCGATGAGAGGAGAATGGAAATTTGAAGAAGAGCTCAATGAAGTAAGAGAATTCAAAGCACTGGGTATGTGGTAGTATTTCCTACATCTGATGCAATTGAGAAAAGTACCAATCACTTATCAAGCCAAATGACAGAGATCTCAAGATATCTGAAGTTACTTGTTTTCAGAGACTGACTGTCTTTGAGAGATGAGCATCATATTTTTTGAATAGATGTTATTGGCTGTGAAGCGGTAAGCTGAAATGATGCTTGGGCCATTACAGAATGCAATGAGAAAGTACTTGGAGAACTGGGACTTGATCTCCCCAATGTTTACAGACATGCAAGGCAAGACGCATCCTAAAGGATTCTGCAAGTTGTGGGTGGGAAAAAGTCACTGGGTGGAGAAGTGCATTTTCACCTTTTTGTGTGTCATGGAGCCACACATTTCTTAGGACAAGTGGGCATGATAGAAGGTATCTAGCTCAAGGCTTCTCAATGGGGTTGTGCTCTGTAGAGCTGTCTGTTGAGGCATGGGGCCCCAGAAACAAATGTTTCAGTGGTGTATTGCCAGAAGCTGGAACTGAGTGGGGAAACTGAAAGAAGTCAGCTGGAAATCTTTCATCCATGTTGGCAATTATATCATGACGAAGGCCCCAAAATGCCCCTCACTAAAAACAAAAACATGGATGCCTGCCACACTGGAGAATATGATGGCCACATATTATTAGCCAAAAAACTAATAAAGGGATGCACCATTTACCATTTGAGCATGAATCTACTAGCTTAAGATGGCCAGAAAATTGTAGATAAGTCATCGAAAGCTTGGAAAGGGAGATCTGGCAGCAACCTTAGAACAAATTATGGGTAAAAGCTATCTCCAATAGTTCAGCCCAAATAAAAATGTCTCCTCATTTTCCTTAATTGTAAAATGGGATTAATGTCATTTGTTTTTTAAGCCTAACTTGAATCTGGGATAGGAGGACTAAAGATTAAGAATTTATAAGCAAAGTGATTTGCACCTAGTTGTTTCTCAATCAATGGAAGCTGAAAAACAGACCCCCAACTTCAAAGGTAATCATTTGTTAGTCCTCTCTTAAATATTACTAAATTCCAATTACTTCAGTTTCGCTCTAATCTTTTTTTTTATTTTTATTCTTTTTTACAGAGCACACTTGAGTAATTCTCAACATTAGACTATTTTCAATTTACGTTTTCTCCTTATTCTACTCCAAGCTAGACTATCCTGTGGGGGGTGGGTGGGGGAATGATAAGAATGCTAACTTAGCTTAATACAAATCTACACTTCTTTCATCATGTTAGTATCCCTCTAAAAACTGGTAACAGCTCTCTTTTGATTACAAAATCACAGTCAAGCTTTTCTGCCTGTCACATCCTCTATGTATTATCAGAATATATATCATCATGCATTAATTTATAAATTCACTCAACAAATATTTATTGAGTACACACCATACAGCAGAAACACTTCTAAGAGCTGGGGATACAACAAAGAATACAACATAGAAAGACCTCTGCATTCAGTGAACTTATGGGGAGGACACAGATAATAGAGAAGATAAATAAGTAAAACATACTTCAAGCAGCCAGTAGGATGAAGGAGAAAAATAAAACTAAGAAAAGATATACAACATATCATGAGTGGGTGTAATTTTATATAATGTGGTCAGAAAAGACGTCAGAGAGGATGTGACTTTTAAGTAAAGATGTTGAAAGGAAGGGAACAAACCATGTAGATATTCAGGGAATAAACATCCCAGGAAGAGGGAATCAAAAGTGTAAAATCCCCAAAGTGGTAGTGTTCTTGGCATGTTCTAGAGTCCATCCACACCTGGAATTGAGTAAGAAAGTGGGTGAGCACCACCCCAGAATATGGGAGAAGTAATGGAAAGCTAGGTCATGTAGTTTGTAGGGCAGTGAAAGGACTTCGGCTTTTTCACTGAAGGAGATGCAAAGCATGGGAGAGATTTAAGCAAAGTAGCAGCAAAAACGGACATATTTTAATAGGATCACTCTGACTATAATTATGTTGATCAGAGTCTGTAGGGTACCAAAGGAAGAAGAAAAAACAAACTAACCAAAAACAAACAAACAAACAAACAAACAAAAAACCTAGTAGGTTACTACAATAATTCAGGTGAAAAATATTTGTAGCTTGGACTAAGATGGTAGCAGTGGAGATAAGAGCTCATATTTTGAATTTGCTGCTGTGTCAGATGTGGATTGCAAGAGAACGAGGCTGCTCAAACAACTCTAAGGTTTGGCATGAGCAACTAGAGGAATAGTTTCCATTTCTTAAGACGAAGAACTTGACGAAAAAGGCAGGCATTGTGGGTACTATCAGTTGCTAAGTTTTGGAAATGTTAAGTTTCACGTAAGTATTAGACATTCAAGTGAAGATATCAATAACCTTGTGAAATTTTCAATTCTGAATGTTAGGGATAAGGTCTGGATGAGAGGCTGAAATTATATTTGAAATGAAGAGACTACATGAAATTACCAAAGGAGGGAGTGCTGACAGAAAATAGACCAGCTCCAAGGATTTACCCATGGGACATACCTATGTTTCGAGGTTAGGAAGAAGGAAAGTCATCGGCAAATAACAAAGAGAAGGAATGGCCATAGAAGTATGAAAAAATTAAGATAAAATAGTGTCTTGAAAGCCAAGTGAAAAATGTGTTTCAGAAAGGAGAAAGAAATCAACTGTGTCAAATTATGCTAATTGTTCAAGAAATATGAGGACTGAGAATTCAAGAATAAACAGAACAACACAGGGATCATCAGGGACTTTGCAAGAACAGTTTTGCTGGCATTGGGGGATTAAAGTCAACTAAAGTGGGTCTAGGATGAAAGGGAGGTGAAGAGTGGTTGAAGACAGTGAGTATTGCCAATTCTTTTCAGAAGATTTTAAACAAGAAAGGAAGTGGATATACTCGTTATCTGTGAGAAGTGCTGTCTATAGAGGTATTTCGTTTATATACCGGGGGTGCCAAAAAAATGTATACAAGTGGACACTTTGGTCAATGTTGCTCAAGCAGTAGTTCGCCGCAATCAGAACTGTCTGGACACTGATGGTAACCACTTTGAGCACCTCTTGTAATTGCAGAAGTCAAATGCAACGTGTATTCATCTTTTGTTATCGGTATATATTATTACAATTTGAATACAGTTTTTTCCTTTCTTAAAGTGTGTACACATTTTTTGGCACCCTCTGTATTTGCTTTTAAGGGAGAGTAAACAGCATGTTTGCATGCTGTTAGGAATAACTCAAGAGAGAGAAAATAATTGATAATTGAAGAGGCAGGGAGAAATGCATTTGAGTAATTAGGAGGGGATGGCATCTGGTGTGCAATAGATGGGTTGGTTCCAATTAGCAGCATGGGCAATGCATTCATACTAATAGGAAAGAAGGTAGAATATAAAGCTACAAATGTAAGTAAGGGAGTAGATGTGAGGGTGGGACTAGTGGAGATTTTTTACTATTTGCTTCTCTTTTTCTCAATACAAATAGAGAGTAAGATCATCAGCTGACAGTGAGGATTAGAGAGGAGGTATTGGAGTTATGAGGGAAGTGCTGAAATTATGAAATAATAATTTACAAAGTGGAAGTGAGAGCATACAAGGGAAAGGTCATATGATTAATGGACAACATTCAGGGCCCCCTTGAGGGCAGTGATCATGACTGTATCAGTAGTCCTCAAAATAAATTCATTCTATATTAGATCAGTGTCTTTAACACACCATATAATCATTCTATTTTGTGTATCTTCTCTTCTCCTCCTCCCACTTGGAATCTCTGTGTTCTCCCTTATATCCATATGTCCCACATAACTATCCAAGGGCTAATCCATAGTTCATGGTTTTATGAAGCTCTTAGTAACATAACTCTATAGCACGTGTTTTCCACTATTACATTCATTGGTGTTTTCTAGTGTTTGAGAACACATACTGGGGTTTATACTGCCTGGATTCAAATGGCACCTGCATGATCTTAAAGAAGTTCCTTAACCTCTTGAGTATTTTTCCGAGTCCATAAAATAAACACAACAAAACATAGGGTATACGTCATGTGTCTCTCACTGGGAATTCCATAAGATAATACAGGTAAATTACTTAATTTGATGTCTGCTACATAGTAAAAATTTAACAAATATTGACAATTAGCTACATTTACTATTATTACAGAATCTATTAATTTATGTATATTAATTGATGGGAGAAAAATATTTTCCTAATCACTGTTATGTAAGGTCATTAAGAATAAAAACATTTGCTTTCAAATTTATTACAAAATGCTTGTCAGAGAGGAGGCACTGGATGAATGTTTATGAAACGGAATTTTACTTATTAACTTACATTGTAAAATTTAACTTTAATTTACATAGTATGATAAAAAATTACTTTATGCTAGATCTTTTCATTTGAATTTCTTAGAACACCATCTTAAAAAACAAACAAACAAAAAACTATTTCATTAACTATAACCAGATATCTTTGCATGACCTACTAGTGAAAATGTTTCAATCTTATCTATATAGTATCATTACTTAAAAAGAAGAAGACATGAAATAAGCAGAAATAATGCCTTTCCTCAAGGGAAAAGTAAAGCAAGACACAATAAATGCTATAAATAAATATACAGTGGAAAATATATTTCTTATCCTAAAATTATAACCATTATTTATAGTCTATATATTGAAGGTTGTACTTGCAGTGTACTTAATAAAATTCATTTATTTCTGACATTATTTGCAATATGTTTAATGTGACAAAATTACATAGTGATATTAAGATATTAAGTATTAAAATTAAAAGACCAGAAACAAATTTTCTCATGTACATAGCAACTATCATTCAGAAAGATATATCATTAATGTATTAATATCTTAACATCATTAATATTAATATATTAAATATTAAAATTCAAAAATCAGATAAATTTTCTCATTTATATAGCAATTATAATTCAGAAAGTGTATTGGCTTCCACAGGAGACTTTGCAAGGTCATGAATATATTAATAATTATACACAATGAGAATTTTTAGACATGCTAGCATCTCCCATATCAATAAAACTATGTCTTGGGCAGTTGGATGGCTCAGTTGGTTAGAGTGCAAGCTCTTAACAACAAGGTTGCCAGTTCAATTCCCGCATGGGATGGTGGGCTGCGCCCCTGCAACTAAGATTGAAAACGGTAACTGGACTTGGAGCTGAGCTGTGCCCTCCACAAGTGGATTGAAGGACAATGACTTGACTTAGAGCTGATGGGCCCTGGAAAAAGCACACTATTCCCCAATATTCCCCCAATTAAAAACAAATAAAGAAACAAACAAAAAACAACTATGTCTTACTGTCCTGGGTTAAGCTGTATTAACTATGAAATCAAATTCTTCCTCAGCAAAATAACATAGCAAATTGGCATTAGAACAATTTAACCTGTCCTTAAGGTACTGATATGTGCACAGAAAACATCTGTCCATGGGAAAAAAATATTAAGGAAGAATTTTATACAGAAGTCAAATATTCCTTTCACATATGATTTTTCTAGCAATACCAGAGCTAAATGCTTTCTTAAGTTGAATCAATCCGCAAATGTTAAGAACCATCTTTACTTTTTAAATTAGATTTCTTTTTTATGGTAAGAAAAAAAGGGAAAAAAAAACACACTACACATTTTAACCACAAAGTTTACTTTCAAGGGCCAATTTTAGAAATAGTAGAATCACAATTTTTTTTAAGATTTCATTTTACCCAATTATGCTAACACTGTACAGATAAAAGTAGCATGGATTTCACAAAGAAGAAATAGAAAATGAGAATATTAATTGGATTTCTGATCTCTCTTCTGCATCTTTTCTTTTCAATTTGTGAATTACTACAACTCTCATATGGTGACAAAAACTTTGCCTGTAAAGATAACAATAGTTTCTACAATATTCTGACTTACCTAACGTGCACATGTGTGGAATTAATTTCACTACCCAGATTAAAAGTGTATTTAAATATGCCTCTGTGTGTGTAACTGCAGGGACATTTACATTTTGTGAGCATTTGGTGATTGTGACACCACGGGAACCAGTACACGTGGTTTGGACCCACTCACTAAGCAGCAGAAGGCAGTGGTAAACCACTACTATGCTTTCTTTTCTTATTCTCCTTTATTCCCTTTTTTCTTTCTTTTGTTTTACCTAGAAAACTCTATGAGGAATAATCCAAAATGAAGCATGAGCTAGTGCTGAAAGACGAAACTCTCAGGTTGGAAAGCACTCCATTATTAGGGAAGAGCAGAGACCAAGTACAAATAGCCTTCATTCTAATAACGCAACGAGACCAAAGCCTGAAGTACTGGTGGCTGATGAGCACGAAGTCGGAAAAAATGTTTTCTCTACCGTTTTAGGTTTTGTCTCTAGAACCTGCGAATTAAGTTGACAAAAGAAAGAGTAACAGGAGACAAGGCATACAGATTTATTTGATGTAAATATTTTGGTTTTTATGTACATGAAAGCCTTCATAGAAAGTAAGTGAAGATCCAAAGAAATGGTTAAACTCCTGCACTTAGATATCATTTTAACAAAGGGTGATAAATTGCGGATAAGTGACAAGACAAAATAAAAAAGTTCCTGGTCTTCTAGGGGTGATAAAATGTGGGCAGAAAAAAATACAGGGGAAAACTAACGGAAGATAAGGGTTATTTAGCAAGGTTTAGTTCATGTAGAGTCATTTCAGCACCATCTTCATCTCCAGTGATAAAAGTTGTCATCCCCTTCCTAATTCAAGAAAGGGGACACCTTCATGAGGGAAATATATGCCTTCTTTCAGGCAGATGAGGACAGAAGAGAGCTTTACTTGTGTTTGCTTTTTCTCAGTTACCTTCAGTTCAAAACAATCTTTATGCCAAAGTGGTATATTTGGGGGTGGCGTATTCTGATCCCCTTCATACTTAACACTACTAAACTATATACTTTCAAATGGTTAAGATGGTAAATTTTATGTCATGTATATTTCACCACAATTTTAAAAACTCAAAGTAACAGTGTCAGAAATTAAGTAAGAAGACTGTTGAGGGGGAGTTCAAGTGTAAATAGAGTTATGCAACCAGCTTTCTTTCTACAGTAGCACACAAATGTGTCCCTGAGAACATACCTAGTAATGTTTAACTCAACCTACTCATTTAAAAGAAAATTTACAGTGTAACAGTATTATTACTGTAGATAATAATACCTATAATTTCCATAATCTTCAAATACGTGTGTATATATGTATATATATATATATATATATATATATATATATATATATACATATATATATATATATATATATATATATATATATATATATACTTGCATACATAATCACACCTAGACATTCTAACACATCTCTTTTCATGTGGGTAGTAAAATGAATTCCACACATGAGCATATTGCATAAATCAAATTATTATAAAAATTATTATCTTCACAGGCAAAAATATTGCCAATATATGAAAACTGTATTAATTCTCAAACTAAAAAAGAAAAGATGTGGAACAGAGATCAGAAATCCAATTAATATTCTCATTTTATATTTCTCCTTTGTGCACTCAATGTTACATTTCTCACATTTTAATTTATGAGAAAGGCGATCCATATAATTGCCAGGTACATTTATGAGATTTAGCACAGAAAAATATATACTATGGTTTATTTCTATTTTATGTAGTAAATAAACTCTTTGACTTTGAGGACAACTTATTCAGAATTTGTATGCTACTGCTCTTTTTTCCACTAATAATGCAAGACTGCTGGGTTGTTTTCTTGTTTTTTTTTTTTTTTTTCTCTTTATCAGCTAGCAACTGTGCATATGTAAGAAGCAGTTATTTGGTCTATGATATAAATAGCTGAAATAAATTTCCTATTTCCTCATTTTTCCCTGATGAAATATATTTAAATGCCAACTGCATTATAACCTTCAAATAACTTAGTACCAGAACTTGAAGTGCTATTAAATGTCTGAATATAAGTAAATGCTAAAGAATGTTAACATTTTGCTTTAATTGCCCATAGCATTTTTAAAATAAATATCCACCCAATAATCATTGTTAATTTCTTATTCAAAAAGAATTACAGAGTAAAGGGAGAAGCTGATTGCTTAAAAAGTTAGCTTGCCTAGATCAAAAAAGGAAACTAACACATACCAGAATTACACAGAATGCCAATAATAATATATATTAAAATTTCACTAGAAACTCAGCACAATTCTATTCTAACTTTGTCATTTTTGCAATTAATGGTGTGTTTATATAACGTTATAGTTACTTGTTAAGGGAAATATATTCCTTTTACTCCTTATAGTCAGGGCCTGGTATATCCATTGATGTTTGTTCTCAAAGCTAGCTCTGTGCTAGGTAAATGACAAAGATTGGTTGGTTGGTTGACTGATTAATTGGTTTAATCAGTGAAAGGAAACTGAGGCTTTGAAAATTAATGACTTATCCAAGATCTGAAAGTAAGCCATAGATATTAAACCTATGGGTTTTGGTTCCGCATCTTGAGATTTTTCCCTCTAATTATTTGAAAAAATCTTCACAGTGGGCATTTTGTTCCCCTTATTTGTTTTGCATTTAATGGACTAGAATCATATACCCCCCTCACTGATGATCACAGTGATATTTTCTCTACTTCCAGGAAAGCCTAGAGCATGGGGTAACATTAGCTAAAGAAACTTAGCAAACGAAAATGTGATTTTTGTTGACTTTCATGGAAATAAAATTCAAACACTGTCTTAAAAAATATAACACACACACACACACACACACACACACACATACGCATTTATCTACTTATTGTTGTTTTGTTGCTTTTGTATAGTCATAGTTTTATATATCCATAGGTCAGTTATATTTCTAGCATTATCTGTTCCAGGAACCCAGTAAATAATTAACAGTTCTGTGTATTAACAAAAAGAAATTATAATATTTAGATGCTTATGGCCCACTAAATTTAACTCAAGTGTGAGTTAGAAGCTTTCATTCACTACTTTACCTCTATCCCTTACCATTCTTCATTCCATAATTTGCTCTAAATTTCATGAAGCAAGGACTTAATTTTGTATACTGCTATATCCCCAGCACACAGACTAGTACGTGGTACATATTAGCATACTGGTGCTAAAATATCATGCTTTTAATATCCTTTAATAGTTTATTTTTTATTTATTTATTTATTTTTGGAATCTCTCTCTCTCTCTCTCTCTCTCTCTCTCTCTCTCTCCAAATGTAATTGTAACAGCTATATACCATGTCAGAGGGATAGTAGATTGGAGAGGGGGGCTATCACTTGTGAGAAGTGAAATGTCTAACTATCACATTGTTTTGTACACCTGAAACTAAAAAAAAAAAACTTATGTTGAAAACTAAACAAAATGACATTTATTTACTAGCTTTCTGAAAATAGAAATATTTAAGCCATATTATTAAATCCAAAATATATAAATTTATAAAGTCTTAGGCCCATAATTGATGAGAAATATACTAACAATCCTTAATGCTGATGCATCACATAGCAGGTTAATAATGTTTTTTTTTAAAAGGTCTGACTCAGAATTTTAAGATATTGCTTTTTTTATTATTTAAATTTATGGAGGATGGGCAAAGGAAGGAAAGGATTGGTTACATCTATCTGGAATTTTATTTATACATATGTACAGACTTCAACAAGAATCCCAGAAACAGAGGACCTTCAAGAAAGTAAGAAATATAGTAAGGCCTTTAGCCTGACTGCACTTAATATATCCAAGTGCCATGATTATTTATGGTAGAATTATATCATGTCTCTTAAGTAATTAAAGATTAAATATAAATGTATTACGAATATTAATAAATTAAATATACTAAGTGAATAAGTAAATTAATATATTTATACGTCCCTGGGGATGGATATTCCAGAACTTAACTTCAATTTGTCCTGATGTCTCATCACAATTGCCTCCAAGAAAAACTATCTAGTCTCTTCTCTGTGAAAACATGAGGTATTTAATTAGATTTATTACTCTGAAAACATCCTCAAATATTTGTAGATTGATATTAAAGCCAAACACAACATTAAACTATTTGGACAATTTTCTGAATTCAGTTGAGTCAGTTTAAGAGTATGTTTTAATAAAATATGCTAAGATATTTAAATGAATTAACTGTTTGGGCAGTGCAGACAATTTCTAAATAAATATCAACTCAAGTTTTCCACTTAATAAATTAAGCTTTTTAAAAACTAATTATTTGTGAACTCTTTTTATATTGCATGTAATTTATATCAGTAATCATTAAAGCTAGCTTAATGTGTCCATGTATCCCTTTAAGATATAACTACTAAAAAAATTGAACTGTAATACCAACATTAAAAAAAAATGGTTTCTACATCAAATGAGTATTAACAGATTTTGACATCTTTTAAATAACAGTTTGAATATCTGATTCATGGGGTGTTTTTCAACATTTGTTCCCAGGCAGTCACACAATTGAGTCATTCAAGATGACTTGCAAATGTCTCCAGTGAACTTCACGTACTCCATGATTTGCCTAGGACATTTGGATGGTATTTATGTTTTTCTGTTGTTGTTTTACTGATAGCATACACTGTGGTGTAACATAAAAATAAAATATAAAATTATTTATTTCACTAATATTATTTCATAGACTATTTGCAAAATCTCAAAATTCAAGCAATATAATTCACAGTACGCATGGCATTTTGTGTACTTTTTAATACTAAGCAATTTGAATCTTCCACTTATAAAATGTTAAATTGTTCCAGAGTTTAAGGTTTAATTATTCAAGTACTTAATATGTTAGGCAACTTTTAAAAAAGGATATAGCACTGGCCACCAATATGTTAAATGGCTATTCAATGAAGATTCCACTTTTTTTTTTTTTAAGTGATGGATCTCTACTAAAACAATTATTACCTTAATAATCCCAGACATGACATAAAAATTTAATTTATTTATGTTCTTAAATGTGAAAATATTTTTCTTTTAAATTTGAACTAGTGTTGGGGCCGGCCGGGTGGCTCAGGTGGTTGGAGCTCCGTGCTCCTAACTCCGAAGGCTGCCGGTTCGATTCCCACATGGGCCAGTGGGCTCTCAACCACAAGGTTGCCAGTTCAATTCCTCGACTCCTGCAAGGGATGATGGACTGTGCTCCCTGCAACTGGCAACTGGACCTGGAGCTGAGCTGCGCCCTCCACAACTAAGACTGAAAGGACAACAACTTGAAGCTGAACGGCACCCTCCACAACTAAGATTGAAAGGACAACAACTTGACTTGGAAAAAAAGTCCTGGAAGTACACACTGTTCCCCAATAAAGTCTTGTTCCCTTTAAAACAAACAAACAAACAAAAAACAATTTGAACTAGTGTTTACATAGTTTCCCTGAATACCTAAGTACCACATTTACCCATTTTATCACAGCATGGTGTATAAAACAAAGTAATAAATGCAACATCATAACATTATAAACTTAGCATCAAAAATACTCAAATTATTCAGAAGAATATACTTATTGTGCTTTTTAATATGCAATGTTTCTATATGCACACAAACATATGCAAATGTGGACAGAATTACCTATAAAATTATTTAGGACTTTGGAAGGCACAAATGTAATGTTTGGTGTTTTAACCATTTGCTGGGGACCAAAAATATCCATAATATGTAGTTGCTTATGGTTTTGTTGAGAGAGACATTTTAAAAGCATACAAGAGTGTACATAAACCAGTTATCTAGCCACCAAATGAACATTCTGACAAACCTACCCCACAATCTCAATAAGGTTTTGGCTACTCTATTTTGGGCTTATTTGAAGTAATTCAGAAAGAAGGAAAAAAAATCACATTTCCTAACATGATGTCAACATAACTATACTACTAATGTAATAAAACCAATTAAATGTGGCAAAATTTATTTGCATTAACTATGATTCTGTTGAATATAGAAAATGTCATTACATGTCTAAAAGAACAACTTCTATTTGCATAGAACTGTGTTGTGCAGAATACCTGTAAACTTGGATATTTTCTAAAATCTTAGGCAATATCTTTCTGAATGCCAACAGTTTGCTTTACAAGAACTACATACTAGGATGACAATACTGCCAATAAACATTCTATTGTTTATGACATCCATTTAAAATATGTTCAACTATCTAGAGCTTGGCTTAATCATATACAAGTTGAATTTTTCAACTTAATTTTTCATGCAGAATTATTTCCAAATGAATATTTCCTCCATGGCTGATAACTGGGTAGTCTAATTATAAACAGCAGCATAAATTGCCGGAACCCATAATAAATAATTTTTTAAAGAGTCAACGAATCATACAGGCAATTGGCCACTTTTACACTGTTATAGCTAAGCACAGAGCTTTTCAAAGCAATGTGTAAGAGTTTTGTGTATAGGCAAGAAAATAACCTACAAAGAGCATGTTTGCTCTATATTTGGCAAGATAAAGCAAAGCAAAACAAACCAAAAACATCTCATGAAGAAAAACTTGTTAGGCTTGTCTGTTCTGCAGTGTTTGTTGTTTTTTGTTTTTTCAAATAACATATTTTGTTCTGCCAGAGAAGAAACTAGTTTATATTTCTCGTCATATGCATACACAGTAAATTCTTGCTATGGTATAGTTATTAAGAACCACACAATTCTAGAACTGAAATAATCTGAGTTAATTAAAGTTCTGAGATATTCTGAAATATGTAGGATTATATAACGCATGTGAACTCACCCTTCTAATCTTACATCCGGCAGACTTCTGTTAAGGGCAATCAAATCACTGGCCATAAGGTTAAACTGATTGATTTTAAACAGTTCTTTCATTTTCTCCTGGTCATCTTTAGGAATCAGCACAGCTTTGCCCATTTCTCCTGGCCCTTCTTGGTTTCTTGAAATAACAGCTGTAAGACACACACAGGTACACATATACATACACAGACACAGTTAATGAACTGAATAAATAAACTCATGTATTGGATTTGATTCACAAGTATATTATATATATACTGGTTTAATAATGCAATAATCAAATCTTCATTGCTTATTTACAAACCATACACTAAAGAAACAACTTATTGTATTATTTTTTATTTGTTATTATTTTTAATATTATTTTTTATACTTTATTTATTTTGACATTCAATATTATTTTACATTAATTTCATGTATACAGCATAGTGGGTAGACATTTATGTAATTTAAGAAGTTATTCCACTGACTAGTCTAGTACCCACTGGCACTATACACAGTTATTACCATACTATTGACTATATTCCCTATGCTTTACTGTACATACCCATGACTACTTTATAACTACCAATTTGTACTTCTTAATCCCTTCATCTTTTTTACCCTACTCCCAGCCCCCAAGAAACAACCTATTTTAATTAATTAACTCAATTATGCATGTTGCCTTTCAAGTCTAGACATATAATATTACCTGATGAATCTGTGAGACGTAATAATTATGTGATACAAAATATCAAAATGTAAAAGTTTTTTGACATATCTTTTAATATATTTATTGGATAGGGATGGCGTAGAGCATTGAGCAGACCAAGTTATGCAAAATAAAAGAGTACTTTTGAAAATCTACCAAGGTTAATTTATTTTCACATCCAGTTAAATGTTTTGATAGTTCACATACCTACTGCCATTATAACTTTATAAAAACAAGCAAGATGGATAATCTTTTACACCCATCGCAATTTGATTCCTTTGTCAAAGCATTTTCAAATAAGTAAAAGGAACTCTCATAGTTGTGACATATAATTCCAAATGTCAAGTTGAATTTGGAGACTATGTGCTCTATAACCAGAACTTTAAAGCAATATCCTGGTTTTAACTCCTTATTAAGAGAACTCAGGATTCAATACTTTGGCTAACGTTCTTACAGTTTCCTCAAGTAATCAGTACACTGATGGCCCTTCCAACTATAAAATACCTGTTTCAATGTGTGTGTATGTGTGTGTGTGTGGGGGGGTGCATGCACACATATGTCTGTATGTGTGTTAACATATAATAAAACAAGGTTCCAGTCACTCTTAATGTACATTTAACTTATTCTTCATAATGATATTAAATTAAGTTAAAGTGAAAGGAATGCAGTTCTGGTCTTGACCCTTCCAATGTTTTGCTATGTGATGGCTCCTAACACATTAATCTTATTGAATTCAATTTCCACATACTGTAAAGGGCAAATATTTGAACCAGATTATCTTAAAACACTGTACAAACTTAAATGATGTAATTTATGTGAAAATAATTTGTAAATTTTAACATTTCATAAAATACAAATTCTGAAATAATATAATAATATAGTCAAAGCAAAGATGTAACACAATAAGGAAACTCCTCTGCCTTGACCTTCATAATTGTAAAACATCAAGACTGGTATTACTAGTACTAATACAGAATTGATTTTTCAGTTGATTGTTTTCTGTGAAAAGTTATCCTCACTTTGAAATAGCATGAGTCAAACTATAAAAAAGAATAGGCATCTCTAAGGACCTTCAGAGATGAGTATAAGGCAGGTAATTTATTAACCTGGAAATGGTAAGAACTGGTAAATTTTTTTAAATAAAAAAAGATATATTCATCCATATCAAACAATTCAAAGTTATCATCTTAAAAGTTTATGAAGAGTCTTATTCACTTTAAGAAATAAAAACAGAAACAATGGCAGGGATTTTATGAGAAAGCATATTTTGCTCAATTTAAGAAATAAAATCCTAATAGTAATATGTCTCCATTAAAGCTAGTAAGTAAGCTTATTGTCCCTGAAATCAAATGAAGTTGTTGGAGATGGTTTTGGGTGAACTTGGCTACTGATGAGATGTTGGACTTAGGTAGGCATTAAGGTACCTTCCATTTCTAGGATTTTTCTTTTTAAGTTTTTATTCCACAGAAAGTGTTAAAATGAATTTGCATAGTTCCCTCAGGAGTCTGCTCATTCTGAAGCAAAAACCATAATCGGCTACATGATACCATTTAATGACCATGTATATTTCACGTGTGTGTTCATACCTATACCTATTTGTCTATTCCTTTCTCTCGCCTCTAGATAGCTCACACAAACAAAAAGGACTGCCATTAAAGTATGTGTGCTACTTTTCTACTCCTATAGGAAATTGCAAAGGAGAAAGCAACTAAATCTACATTATGATATCTTGATTATTGATTTGACTATAGATGGAAATATCCCAATTTCAAAGCTGGTTTGAACTACAAATATAGATTAATATACTATGCTGTAAGTTATCTTCTTCATAATTGTACGGTGAAATCATTAAAAATGATAAATAATTAAAGTGACTCAAAAATGACGTTACTGTCACATGCCACATAATGATGTTTCAGTCAACAACGGAAAGCTTATATGACAGTGGTCCCATAAGGCTTTAATGATGCTGAAATATTCCTGTCATCTAGTGATGTCATAGCCATGGTAAGGTCAGAGAGCAGTGCATTACTTACGTGTTTGTGGTGATGCTCATGTAAGCAAACCCACTGTGCTGCCAGTTGTATAAAAGTATAGCACATCCTCCTACAATTGTGTAAATAATACTTGATACTGCTAATAAACAACTATGTTACTGGTTTATATATTTACTATACTATAGTTTTTATCATTATTTTAGAATGTACTCTTTTCACTAATTAAAACAAAACAAAACGTGTGCTGTAAAACAGTATGCCATGTTAGGCTGGCAGCAGCCCCAACACTCTCATGTTTACCAGCTCTCTTGATTGCAGTTGTTACAAGAGAGTCTAACTACTGCACTATCCCATTTTTTCTTCCTACTAGGTCCACAGCTATATAACATTCCCCAGTCTTCCCTGCAGTTAGTGTGGCCTCGTAAGTGAAGATAGAAATGATATGTGGCGATTCTAGGCTTGGCCCATGAAAACTCCCCATATGTGATTCCCCATGCTCTTTCCCTTACTATAGCAACTTTGAAAGTTATGTGGTCAAAACCAGCAAAGCCGTTATAAGAAGGCAGTAGCATGAGAGTCTGAACCACCACTTGGAGGAGAGCCACCGGTTGACCAGTTTCATTTTCCGTGGTTTCAGTTATCAATAGTCAAATCTGAAAATATTAATGGAAAATTCCAGAAATAAACAGTTCATAAGTCGTAAATCGTATACCACTGTGAATACCTCATTTCATCTCATCACATAGGCACTGTATCATTTCATATCATCAAAAGAGAATGAGTACAGTACAATAAAACATTTAGAGAGACCACATTCACATAACTTTTAATACAGTATATTCTTCTAATTCCTCTATTTTATTATTAGTTATCATTAATCTCTTATTTTGCTAATTTATAAATTAAACTTTATCATAGGTATGTACGTATGCAGAAATAAAATCTGTATATACAGGGTTTAACACTATCATAGTTTCAGGCATACCCTGGATATGGTCTTGCACCGTATCCCCAGAAAATAAGGGGAGACTACTGTACACCCATTGCATAATTCACATGAGAGGATGACAACTCTATTTTTTCTAAACCATTGGCATTTCAGAAGTCTCTGTTACACCTGACAGTGTTATTTTTATTAGTGTCCTTTGTTCTCTCCCCTTTAAGCTGTGAAGAGTTATCTACATATTCTGCTCCAATTTTGACTCAGCCCAGTGCCTGGCACTATTCATTCAATCAGTATAATCAGTATAAATTGGAAAAAGTAGAAGGAAACCTTGAGATAATCTAGTTCTTCTATTGAAAGACTGATGACCAGAGTAACTCAAGTAGAAGTTTCCCCCATCTCAAAGGCGCATAAAATTATCCACTGTGGTATTTGAGAAGAAGCAGAACCTCTACTTCATATTTGTTTTTATAGTAAATATTAGTCCTCACTAGTATTTAATAGTTCGGTTAAGAATAATATAAGTATGCATTACAAATAAATATAAGTTGGTATAATGTATATCAAAAATTTATCAAAAGTATATCAAAAATTTCCACTGATAGTGGCACCGAATTAAAATGTGTGGATACTATGGTACCACACATAATTTCAGCTTTATATTAATCACAAATCTAGTTTCAATGAAGATGGATACAACCTGGCTTTTACAGTAACAGTTACAAAGTGAAGTTAGTATTAATAGTTGTTGGGGGCATGACAAGGAGATCAGTGTCGGGTGGAGTTCCTAGAAAAAGAAAAGCGTCTTAACGTATGTATATATGAAGGCAAGCACGTAACAGAGTACCCATAGAAACATATGGTTTATCCTAGCAGGGAAGTTCGTCACAGGGAAGTTTGTCACAGGAATCCTCTTACAATTTACAAATAAGGAAAGCATTTAGTAGCTCAATAAGGACAAGTAGCAAAGTTCTTGGTTCCCTTTTGGGAATAAGCACATTTTTATTAGTATAAAAAGTTTCACTTTCCTATCACAGTCATTCTTATAAAACATTCTACACATCTATTAAAGCCAATGCTATCCGTATATACAGTAAGAGATTGCTTGGCACATGTTATAGTCATAAATGGTTCCTGGAAACAATCAGCCCATCTTTAAGTGTTCGCTAAGGTAATAAAATCATGTTGAAATATGAAATTATTTCCTTTTGCATTAAGAATGAGCTTCCTCATTAAAAATATTTAAATGGTCCTCAACTTGCGAGGGCTCTAGTAATGAATAGTCTTAGTTTCAGTTCTGAATAGGAAATCTCCCCACCCCCCACCTCTGCCTATACTGTCCCCCCCCAAATTTAATTAATTAATTAATTCTTTGGAAACAAAAGAACCAATGTGGTTTCAAGATACTTTGGGAAGCTCTTTGTAAGGGGACATCAAATGTGGGAAAATGGCCGTTTTAAAGAAGCCCTTACATAATCCAACATTTATTATTAATTGTTCCTAAGATGCACAATAAACTTTCACCATTTGATATATCATCTCATATATGATTCATCAAGTTTGCAAAAATATACACACATTGACAAAAACAAAACAAAAAAAAACATTATATTTATTAAATGTACACCTAATTTTAAAGTAGATACATATTCTTTAAATAATTTCTGAAGATAGCAGCTCATTATAAAGCTGAAAACATTTCTAAAATACTCAAAATTTGTTAACTTATATTAGTCACAGAAAATGTGAGGCAACTATTACTCAGTTGGTTGTTATGAGTCCAATGTTGGAAGTAAAAAATACTCCTTCACAAAAGTCTGGAACTAAAATTACTGGATTAAGTGTGAGCAGAAAAATGGATCAGTTCAAATACCCTAAAGTATTTTAAGTCATAAAATCAAATCTACTGCTGGATCATGAGTCTTTGTTAATGGTAGCTGTGCTGAATATTCTTTGTTTAGCTCCCCAGGCCTCACTCTGCACCACCTCCAGCCTGGTGGGCCCATTAGGTTACTAACTTCTATGTTCACATTAACTGGGCTCCCTTACCCTTAGGGATTTGGGAAGGCACTGATAGGTATTAGGGGACCGAAAATTAATGAGGTTGAGATTTATGTCTCTAGTTCCCTTTCTGTGGGGTTGCTGAGAGTTGGCTCTCTCACTCACAACTATGTCATGGAGAATGTCTACAACTGGTTGCTGAAGGAAGAAACAGCACAAAACTAGATTAAATAAGAACCTACTTTCTATGCTTGCACCAGCCAGAAGCAGCTTCTTTACAACCCTACTCAGGGGCGGTCCTGAAAGTCAGTGGGTGAAAGGAAATCCACCTATCAGGCAGAACTCAGGGAGGAATTTTGACTGAATACGATGTGAAGGGAGAAATGGCTGGAGGTACCCTGTTTCCCCGAAAATAAGACCAAGCCAGACAATCAGCTCTAATGCATCTTTTGGAGCAAACATTAATGTAAGACCTGGTATTATATTATATTATATTACATTATTATATTATACTATATTATATTATTATATTATATCATATCATATCATATTATATTATGTTAAAGACCCAGTCTTGTATTAAGTTTTGCTCCAAAAGACGCATTATTGCTGATTATCCAGCCAGGTCTTATTTTCGGGAAAACACGGTGGGATTTACACTAACTCATGAGCAAGAGCAAACAGGTCATGCAGCTGGTTAGACACTTAAAATAACAAGAATGGAAAACTGATGACAAGGAGGTCTAACGGAAGAGTATATGTGTAGTTCCCCTGAAATGGACACTATAGATGGATATTAACGCCCCAGGTAATCTTCCAGAGAAGGTTTCCACTGCAGAGGAGCCTCTCAATAATCAAATGGACAAGACTATCCTCCCTAGAGCTGTTAGTCACTGTTTTCAGTGGCTCGATGGGAGGGAGAGGTACTAATAGACTAGAATAGCTCAGATGAAGAATGTGTACCTTTGACAACATGAACTTCTCATCACAGTTAATTGGTTATTGCCGCACAATTTGCCAATAGCAGAAGACAACACAAAGCTATTCATATTCATTTTTTGAAAAACTGGTATAAGGTTGATTCTACTGGACTCCTTTCCTCACTGTGGGGGAAAAATGTCTTCTTACAGGGAGAAAGAGATACCTGGAATCTGTCTTCTCTGGACACAATTCTGTCAGCACCACCATTTGTAGATTTACAAAATCCTTATTTTCCTTGGATTTTGAAATGATCTCACTTCAAAACAGGGAAAACAATTTATGGCAAAGGAAATGCAACCATGGGCTCCCAAAAATCCAATGGTCTCTTGTCCTCAGCATGTATAAGTAGCTGACTTTATAGAATGGAATAATCTGCTAAAGACCACTAGAGCATCATTTGGGAGACAAAACCTTGTGGATTTGGGATGTCATCCCACAGGATATTACACACCTTAAACCAGCATCCAATGTACGATATCACATATCTTATAGACAGAATGTACAGGTCCAGGAATCAAGGAGGGAAGTGAGAGTGAAACATTTCAATAAATAACTAATTGAAGCAATATTTCCATTTCTATATCCTAACCTTTAATGGGTAGAAAGGGTACTAGTTTCAACGTGAGAACTGCTTCCACTAGAGAACACAGTCATGGCTCTGTTAAATTGGAAATTGAGTCTTCCCTTTGGCTACTATGAACTCCTCAAGCTACTGAACTTTTTGGCAGAAAAAGGGACTGCAATAAGGGTTGAGGTGATTGATGTTGTTTACCAGAAGGAAGTTAGAGTGCTGCCACACAGTGGGGACAAAGATAACTATTTCTGGAACCTAGAGGTTTGTTTTATGGAATGCCTCACTTCTGTAATATGCTGGGTAATAGAACAACGAGACAACACAATAAAGGCAGACCAATCAAAGGCTTATAATACCACAGGATCATACTACCAAGTCAAGAATACCGCACAGACTAGTTACTGACAGAGTTTAAGATATACTCTATATGGAAGTAGCTAAGAGAATATATAATTATCATCTAAAACCTCATAAGCAGGCACGTAAATCATGAGACTATAGCAGCTATATTTTATGTTAATTATGAATTATTCCATATATAAAAAACACTGAGGTTTGCTAACATTTTAGATTTTGTTTGGGAACATGACTAACTACACTTCATCAATTCACCAGGATGTGGTAGTTGATGGGATTTGTGTATCCTTTGTATTAGGGACACATATTTTTCATCTGGAAAAGAGTAGAAAGAGAAGTGTAATGCAGGGAATTTTCAATTTGTTCCTCAGATCTATACTCCACTCTTATCTTTCTCAAATTATTCCTCAGGAGGCTGACCTGTATGAACTACATCTGAACTTTATTCTCTGGTTTCACATTGGATTTGGCCAATGAGAGGAACTCTTCCTGGTCAAGATATTTACTCCCTTGGTTCTTTCTTGTGTAGTAGTCCCTGACTAGCTCTGTCTCCAAAGCAAAGGCCAGAGTTTCTGTCCAGTAGTCCTCTCCATAGAAGCTTTTTTCCTTTTCTTTTTTTTTTTTTTTTGGTGTGTGTGCAAGTTCATATAATTGTGTGCTCCCCTTCAATTTAACGGCAAGGAATAGTAATGACTTAACCTCTGATTACCAGCCCCAGCATACAACCATCTCTTGTTGCTTTTTCTAAACTCACATTGTCTCCTTTGTAAATACCCTTATATTATATTATCTCCACTACTTGCTCAAAGTATGGCATCAGTTTGCTGATGATAAAAGGGTTTAGAAAGGTATGTAGAAGCTGTAAAGAATTCCCCACTTACTGACAAAGTCTCCAGTTAAACCACTTTAACGAGCACTAATCCATCATTTTCTGTGGATTGAATTCTACTTTAAATCTCTAATATACTTTCTTAAAGGTCTTCACTTTCTTTTCTGGTCATGTTCTTCAAGTACGAATCTATGAGCATATATCTGAAATAAATTATTTGTTGGTGATTGATATAGGGATTACAGCAAGCCAAAAACAGAAAATTTAAAGTAAGGTAAAAATAAAGAAATATTCTAGTATTTCATTTTTCCACCCCAGAGAAGTATTTTGTGCAGACCTAAGATGCATACAGCACATTTTGGAAATCACTGTAGATAAAGTGATAACAGGCATTTCTTCTTGTCTTAACACATTCTGCTATCAAGAAAGTTTATCTGTTGTCATTTTTGGTTGGTTGATATATAGGTACCATTTCATTTTGGTACTCAGCTTTTGGTGCTGGGCATGGGGTTGACCTTCTTACTGATTCTCCATAATAGTATGATATTAAGAAAATGAGAAATTTACTGGATAAGATTTCTTAGGGCAAAAATATGGATTAGGTTCAAGTGGGAGGTTGCTTTGCTACCTTTCCTGATAATCACATTGTCATCACATTTCATGGAATAAGGTATGTGAAGATATTACATATATGTGTGTATTCTGATGTGGGGTAATGAGTAGGGTTGGGGAAAAAAACAAAAACTAGAAACTGAAATTATGAATGGTGGGGCAAAAAGAGTGGAATCACAAAAGTACAATTTGCTTGTTTTATTTTAAATATTAATCAGAATGTATTCCTTGAAATAATGTTAAAATATTGCCAATCTCTGTGATACTGAAAACATGAGACAACTGAAGGTTTGTAAGGTTTACATTTCAAAATGACCAGACGTAAACCTCAGAGGAAACTTGCATATTTCACCAGTAAATTCACAAAAATGAAATTACATCAATTCTTCAATGTAGCTGTCACATAATGAACTCAGAATTCCTATTACCTAAGAGGTTATTTGATTTTTTAATCAAGATCTTTTTCAGAAGCTCCAATAATCATTTCAGTCCATCAAAATAAACTGATGTATATTTGCTGCAAGAAGCACCATAATATGAAATGTAACATTTTGATAATAATTTTTCATGGACAAAAGCTCTGGTGCGAGAAAAAAAAGGTCCAATGTTCTACCCAAACTAAATGCTAACCTCAGCGATCACATATCTAATCACTACCTGTCTCCTACCACCACCCCTTATGTTTATGTTCAAGACATTCCAACATTTTAATGGCCATCTGTATAAACCAACTGCTGATCTGTGTATTACTCACAGTTATTTAAATCTTATTGCTTAGCATTAATTTATATTGAGTTTTGAGTTTTCCATTGCCTCTGGGCATTTTCTGTTAGTTAATAATAATAAAACAACCAGGATACAAATAACATGCTATAACAAAGGATGACTTTAACAGTCACAAAAATTAAATTGAATAATTACTAAAAAAATGCAAATATTTCAGAAATTTATCATACACTACCCTTGCCCTTTATAAAGTATCCACATATTCTATAATTGTAATTCAATTATTCAAAACATGTAAGGCTTAAGTCAATATTCATTTAATAATCCTTTACTTTCTCATCAAAGAAATATGACAATTCTAAAATTTAAATGCTGTCATAAAAATCAACACAATACTCAAGTACCTGTAAGGCAAACTATTTTCAAATACACTATGGCTTTCATTATCTAAATATTGCTCTTTATTAAAAAATAAAAAAGAAGGGAATTTTGGTTACATTATAAAATCAAAGGCATACCATGAATGCTTGCTCACAAGTTACATATTAGTGAACCACTATAAAAATAAGGGGCAGTGCTCTAATACGCCTGAGAATAATCAGTAACCTCCTCTGTTTTTCTTTATTGTTTTCTCTTGAAATCTTTAACTTTCTACCTGACTACATATAATATTTATACATACATATTATACATATATATATATATATATATATATATATATATATACACACACATACATATATACATATGTATACACACATATTTTTGGTGGTATTTTTTTAAAAATATCCTTATTGATACTTTTGTCTTCTATAATATTCAATGATTTCATCTTTACCTTTATATAACCACATATGGAAGTGTTTAATTTTCATTACATATGCATTGTTGGTTTAAATCCTGTACTACTTAGAATAAAACCTATGTGGCTAAAATTTATTTTTGGAGATTCTGCATTCAGACTTGATTTTCAAGGTAGCTATAAACCTTTTGAGGAATTTTTCCCAAGAATTTATTTTAGCATAAAGAAAAAAGCAGCTTACTCTGTCATAGTTGCCTTCCAGTATTTAGTAATAGATCTAGTTTTGTATAGGATTAAGTAGTAGCAGTCACTTCAGAAAACAGTTTTAAAATCTTTTTATATTAGGGTGTAATGTCATCCAATAGTAATTCCATTGCAATTTATGGTTAATAGCTCTTTTTATTCATGCTACTGAGAGAGCAACTAATTCAATATGTATCATTATATTGTTATATTTTCACAGTTATTTTATATTTACTCTTCTGCATTACTGAACTGATTTGAATTATTGCCTCTCCTATTACAGTACACAGAAGTAAAAATATTTCAGTAATTTCAAAATCAGGTATGTTTGGTTTACTTAAGTGCAACCATAAGATAAGTGTTCTTCTAGAAGTGGCCTTTAAGATTGCTTATTGATCAAATTTTACTTCACCGTCCCTTCCAGCACAACAAAAACATTTCACTATCCCTTAGATATTGTTCTCCTTCCAGCTCTGTTCCTTCACTCTGGCCTCTTTTTTTCCTACGTACTATGCTATTTTATGCACTACCAATGGGAGAACAATTGGATGAAAAGAGTTAATCTCGACAGGTTATAGGCACTGTATGTTTTAGGCCACATTGCATTCATCAAAACCAAGATACCAGCATATTTCATAATATTATAGATTCACAATATCTCAAGTTTGGAAATTTAGGTTTTTTTTGTCTGAGTGCACAAAAGGGTTTTTAATAGAAAATTGTTTAGAGTCAGAGTATCTCTCTTTACCTTAGCTACTAGAGTAACAAAATAAAGTTGAGTTTACTTTGCCAGTCAGTGTTGCAAACTTATCTCCATGATTTTAACATTGATTTGTGATCATTTAAAAAGTTAAAATATGTGTCTCCGGAAAAACAGATTAATGGGAGAATAGAGAAGGCAGAGTAACACAGTCAAGTTCTTTATATATTGGGCATTATACTCAACTAAACAGAATGACATGACAGTAGCAACTTGCTATCACTTTGCTTATTCACCAGCATAATGCATTGACTCATTGAAAAGTAGTCAGGGATCCCCCGTTTGAGATGTTGAAGAAGGTACATTACCTCCTTTATAAGAAAGAATCTGAGATCATTATGTGATGGCTTCTGCTTTTATGAAAAGATGTCCCTATGACTTTAAAGCAAGCTGTAAGTGGAGGTCCAAGGCAGAGTTATAAAGTTTAGTTTTCACTGTAATTCTTTAGGTAACCTCCATTTTTATTGACCATCTTTTAACTATGCAAATGAGAAAAAAGGAAGTGGGGAAGATAGAAGCAAACTCTGTCAAGTTTAAATGTCAAGGCTCAGTGTGATATATTTCCACATGGAGTACAACTCAGGAATTCATTGATTAATAATATTTTTTCGTCTTAAACTTTTTCCATTTCTTTCCATTATTTTCTCATGTAATGTGACTTCTTGTCACCTCCTCTTTGTCCCATCAGATCCCAGCAACCTACTGAGATATTCTGTAAACTTTTTTTCCTACCTGTAAATTATCTAAATGGAGCAGATTTCCTTTTTCAAGTTTGGGGAACTGTTTCATGAAACAATTTCAAGTTCTGTTTTTATGTATATTATATGTTTAGTTTTAATTCTTCACATATAATTGAACATTTAGCTCTTATAAGTGCTGGATATGATGGAACCATCTCTTCACATTCAATTGAGTTCAGTTCAACAAGCATTTATTAACTTCTATTTGCCAGGCTCTATTTGGGATACTTTGACATATGTCAGTGAAAACTGAAAAAAAATCCTACTCTAGCATTTCTTATGTTTCACAGTTGTGCTTCACCCACTGACAGTTTTCATTTTCCTCTATGATATCCTCTCTTACAAGTACCACTAGAAATTTTTCAGTGGAAACTGTGCTCATGTTTAATAAAAACAATAAAAAAATAGGTAACACTTAAGCTCTGCTCAGGAACTGGGCATTTCTAAGACTGTTACATACATTAAATTACTTAATCTGCATAATAAGTCCACGGGATGGGCCCCATTTGTCACTATCCCAATTTTACAGAAAGAGAAACACAAAAATACAGAAAGTTTAAATAACTTCCAAGCTTGCCTAGTTAACAAGTAAAGCCCTAATCAAACCCAAGTGGTTTAACGTCAGAGTTTGTGTTATTTACAAATACATATACTGTACCTATCCAAAATCTCTCCAGAAAGGTTTATGTAGCATTCTTTTTAATGTGGTTACTTTAATTATCTGTTCAATTGCAATCCAAAACTCAATTCAGAATTTCTGATCTAGCTGAAATTATGCTGTATATTTAAAAATCAAGTTAAAGGCATCAAATAATAATCAGAGCAGAGTTTCTCTCCCTTTCTTAAGCAATTGAATTTAATCTCATGGTCACTGATTTAAATGTCCCTCTTTAACACTGAACCCATCATTCTTCATGTTAATTGAGAGAATTCACATCTGTTAAAAATAATTAAGTTTTCTCTACAAGTGAGAGATATATTGTATTAAAAGAACAGTGCATATATTTTACAACTATCTACTTCCATGACTTCTCTGGGTTGTAAAAAAGCATAGATAGTCTACATATTCAAATATTTCACACTTAAAATATAATTCTAATAATTATATAATTATTTCTACAGGAAACAAAGTCTCTTTAGTCAGTGGCTTTATTTGCCTATTGTTGAACACAGACCTATAAAAATATAAAAGAGTAAACTTTACATCAGAGTTCCTAAATGACCAATGTATTTGCTTTTAACTCTGAATCCATCATCCCAAGCCTACGAGCCTACGAGGTCTGACAATTAAGTTCACAAACTTGTTTGCAACAATGTTACTGACCTTTTTTGATATCAGAGGGATTATTCATTAAAAATTTGTACCAACTGGACAAACAGTTAATGAAGTTTACTATTTGGAAGTGCTGAAAAGCCTGTGTGAAAAAGTTAGACGACCTAAACTTTTCGCCAACGATTCATGGTTCTTGCATCATGACAATGCACCAGCTTACACAGCACTGTCTGTGAGGGAATTTTTAGCCAGGAAACAAATAACTGTATTGGAACACCCTCCCTACTCACCTGATCTGGCCCCCAATGATGTCTTACTTTACCTGAAATAAAGGAAATATTGAGAGGAAGACATTTTGATGACATTCAGGACATCAAAGGTAATACGACGACAGCTCTGATGGCCATTCCAGAAAAAGAGTTCCAAAATTGCTTTGAAGGATGGACTAGGCGCTGGCATTGGTGCATAGCTTCCCAAGGGGAGTACTTCAAAGGTTACCACAGTGATATTCAGCAATGAGGTATGTAGCACTTTTTCTAGGATGAGTTCGTGAACTGAATTATCCAATGTTGTATTCCTCCTAGCTAGAAACCTGTGAATGGTGGGTATCTCTTCCCTCCACCCACCCCCCTTTTTTAAATCATATCCCTATAGTTATTAGATATATTGCTTCCCTATTTTCCACATAAAGGGATGGTCCTGCTCTTGATGATAAAATATCTCTTGAGATAATAAAGTATATTCTAGGTGTGCCTCAATTGAGAAAAAAAGGGAGAGAGACAGAAAACACAGACATGTTGCTAATTATAAGGTTAACTTTTGACTCTCATTTATTTTGAAAACTAACTTTATTGTGATATTATGTAAATACAATAAATACACTCATTTTATGTGTGCAGGTCAATGAAATTTGACAAATATATACACCCATTTAACCACCACTGCAATCAAAACAGAGGATATACATTATTCCCAAAGTCCCCATTTGCTCCTTCCAGTGAAGCCCAACAAATGCTTAGACTTGCTCATATGACTTCTGTCACAGGAGCCTAGATTTGTTTTTGTAGCATTTGAATAAAAAGAATGATACAGTATGTATCCTTTTGTCTCTGACTTTTTTCCTTTAGCATACTGTTAAGATTCATCTACATTATTGAATGTATCAGTAGTAATTTCTCTTGAGTGAAATGCTGGATTGTATGGTAATCATATTTTTAACTTTATAAGAATTTGTAAACCTTTCTCCAAACCACATTAGTATCAAAAATGTGTAAGAATTCCAATTGTTACACATTCTTGACACTACTAGATACTGTTATCCAGTCCTACTTGGGCTTCAAAATTGGTATGTAGTAATATTTCATTGTAGTTTCATTTAAGAGTAAATGTATATTTTATTTAAAAGTTTGCTATTGACTTATAAATTGTAAATATTTAGACAAATAGCATGAGTGTCTATATTTGTCATCTTGATCTCCAAATATTTGGAGGTGAGCCTAGAGGCATTATAGGGGCATCACCAGAGAAAAATTTGCCTTCAGTCCCCTAAACACGTCTAGGGAAGTCTTTATAGAAATACGCTTTATGTCCACTTGAAAAAAATTTATCTCTAGGCTGACATAATAGAAGCTGACTTATGCATCTCTGCATGTCAGTTAATCATAGACCCATTTCCTTTTTTTTTTTTTCCTCTCAGAAGTTTCTATAGATGCCCCCTCTATCTTTCATGGTACTTATTTATAAAAAATAGATTCTTTGCTTGCAAAACAGTTATCAGTGTACTAATATTCATTTATTTCTTTTCTGACACACTTCCTTTATTATGTAGATTCAAGTTCATGCCATGTTAATTTGCTTTTTAAAATAACTTATTTCAAAATTCCTTATAGTACAGGTTTGCAAACAGTAGATTTTCTCAGTTTTTGTTTGAGAAAATGTTTTTTTTTTCTCTTTCATTACTTTTTTCCGTAGTCTTGGGTGTTGTGTGTTTTCCTTTTCCAATCTTTTTTCTTATGCATTTCAGTTTGGGTAATTTCTATTGCCATGTTTTCCAGTTTGCTCTTTTTCCCCCATGCTTGTGTTAAGTCTGCCATGAGCATTTGAATACATACTTCATTTCTGTTACTGTATTTTTAATTTCCAATATTTCCTTTTAATTTATTATAGTTTCTATATTTCTGCTGAAATTATCCATCTGGTGTTGCATGTTGTCTACTTTTTCCATTAGAGTCTACAACATATTATCATACTTATTTTAAATTCCGTATCTGATACTTCCAACATCTGAACCATACCTGGTTTTGATGATGACTTTCTTGCTTCACACTGTGTTTTATCACGCCTTTTGTATGACTCGCAATTTTTTTATTGAAAGACAAACTTGTATATGACAATAGATAGTGAACTAAATATGCCTTTACTGTGAGAATTTATGATAATCTGGACAACAGTTGGGTTGTTTGATATTTATTCCCTCTATCCCATTAAAGTTTAAGTATGATATATTAGTAGTTTGCATATAATAAAAGTCATCCTTCTAAAGATTAGTTTTGAAAAATATGATAGTATATAATTACCAAAAAAACAAAATCTAGACTACTTCCAGATTTTAAATAAATTTTATTGTGTTCATTTGCAGACAATCTGCTCTTTACACCTCCAGTCCCAATAACCACTGTAACTGCTTCATGTTCCTGTTATTTTTACTTTCCTAGAATTTCACATAAATAGAACACTATTATTTCCTTTGTTTTTTGTGTATCTAGCTCATTTCACTTAGCATGATGTTTTTGAGATTCAGCTATGCATCAATTTGTTCCTTTTTTTATTATCAAGTAGTATTTCTCAGTAAATATGTACCACAATTTGTATAATACATTCACCAGTTTATGTACATTTGTTTGTTTCCAATAGTTGGATGTTACAAATAAAGCATCTGTGAACATTTGTGCATTTGTAATACGTGGACATACTCTCTTGGTTAAATATTAAGAAACTGGATTGGTGGAGCATATGGTAAGTATACGGTTAAATTTATAAAAATCTATCCATTTTCCATAGTGTTTGTAACTTGTTCCATCTCCATCAACAATTAATAAGATTTCTAGTTGTTCTTCCTTCTAGCCAGAACTTGGCATTTTTTTAGGATTTTGGCTTTAGCCATTCTAGTGAATGTGTTTTCATTTAATTTGCATTCCCCTAATGCTCTATGATGTTAAAAATCTGTTTTTGTCCATATTTGCCATCACATTATCTTCTTTGATGAAGTGTGTGATCAAATTTTTTGCCCATTTGTTTTATTTGTGCAGTTTGTCATCTTATTTATGGAGTCATATGATTTCTTTACATATTCTGGGTAAAGTCCATTATGCAGTACGTGTTTTGCAAATGTTTTCTGCCACTTTGTAGTAGTTTTTTTCTTAATAGTATCTTTTGAAAAACAGAATTTTAAATTTCTATTAAGTCCAATTAGTCAATGTCTTTTTCTGTTCTGATTTGTTCATTTGTGTCCTACCTGAGAAAGTTTTACTGACCCTGTCACTAGATTTTCCTATATTTTATTCTATTATTTTCACAGTTATACTTGTTACATATAGCTTTACAATCCACTTCAAATAAATTTAGAAAAAATAAGTGTTTTGATTAAGGTTCATATTTTATTATCTGTCTGTATAAGGACAGCAATTATTTTAGCAACTCTTGTTAGAAAGACTGCCTATCTATGTTGAATTACCTGTCAAGGTTGCTTAAAATCAATTGACCAATAACTGTTTCTCTAGGGTAATAATAGTAATTACATACTGGGTGAATATAGCATTTGATGTAAAGTAGTTAGCATTTGAAGGTATACTTACATTAGTTTAAAACACACATTATGTTTTAGACTAATGTAAGTATACCTTTAAATGCTTACATTAGTTTAAAAAAATTTAAATTATAATTTTAAAAAAATTGGCAACCAATTTTTTATTATAATTTATATAGTAAAAGAGAATCATATAAAATATTAATCATAGAGAAAAGGCAGAAAAGTAGAAAAAATATGTAAAAACAATTGCAATGAATAGAAAACAGTTACAAATACAGCAGATATTAACTCAACTATACCAATTATCTTTTTAAATGTAAGTGCTCTAAATAAACCAAGTAAAGTGAGATTGTCAGAGTGGTTAAGAAACAAAACAAAACAAAAAATCAAGCACAAATCTCTGTTGTCTACTAGAAGCCCACATTAACTATAAAGACTCAGGTTAACCGAAAGGGTTGGAGAAATACTTATGCTAACACAAGGCAAGATAAAGCTGGATTATCTATATTAATTTCATACAAGGTAGACTTCTGAACAAGGAAAATTATCAGGGATAACAAGAGGTGTTACGTAATGACATAGTGGTCAAAAGCAGATAACAATCCTCAACATGTATGCACCTAACGACAACAAAAAAAGAACATCAAAATATGTGAGTCAAAAATCTAACATACCTGCATGGAAATATTGACAAATCCACTATATAATTGGAGACTTCAACACACCTCTTTCAAAAATTGAGAACTCCAGCAGGCAGAAAATCAGTAAGGATATGGATGACCTGAACAGCCCTATGAATAAACTTGATCTAATTGATATTTATAGAATACTCCATCTAGTAACAATAGAATACACATTCTTGTCAAGCTCAAATGGCAGATTCACCAGAACAGACATTATGAGACATAAATATTTTTAAAGAATAGAAAGCATACAAAGTATGTGTTCAGGACACAATGGAAGTAAACTAGAAATCAAGATATAAAGAATGTATATTTGGAAAACTATAACACTGATAAAATTAATCAAATACATAAATGAATACAAGGTATTCAATTTTTGGGGGGGATTGGAAGATTCAATATTGGTAAGACGTCAATTATTTCTGACTTGATCTATAAATTCAAAACAATATAAATCAAAATCTCAGCATGTTTTTATGTACACAATACAAACTATTTCAAAAGTTTGATTGGAAAGGTCTATAAATAGAACAGCCGAAGGGGAAAACATTGGAAGACTGACACTCCCTGTCGTCAACAATTACTATAAAACTATAGCAGTTAAGACATTGTGATATTGGGTAGAAAAATAAACACATAACTCAATGGAAAGAAAAGAGGATTCAGAAATAGACCTAAATGTAATCAATAGGTCTTTGGAAAAGGATCACAGGCAATCTGATGGGGAAACAACAGTCACTGTAACAAATGGTACTAGATAAATTGGATATCTGTATGCAAAAATTAAGTAAATACACCTATCTAACACAACTCACATAAATAAAAAATGCAAAACTATAAAAATTCTAGAAAAATATAGGAGAAAATCTGCATGATCTTTAGTTTGATGATGAAAATGTGGGTACACAACCAAAAGCATAATCTATGTGTCCAAAAAACAGTAAGTTGCACTTTATTAAAATTTGAAATTTCTGTTTTACAAAACCACGTTGAGAGAATGAAAAGTCACTGACAGGAAGAAGGTATTTTCAAAATATATATCTGACACAAGATATTTGTCCATATATACACATAATTATCAAACCACAAAAGTAAGAAAACAAATAACCCAATTAAAAAATGGGCAAAATATCTGGACAGATACATCCTTTGTCTCCTGAAAGTAGGAAACACATCCCCCATGTAAAATGTACCCTCCCTTTACCAGGTAGAAGAGAGAGACAGCATTATCACTAGAAATAAGCTAATTTAGGGCTGAAAAGGCCGTATAAACAAAACTTGTTACTTCCTCACTAAATTACTACCTTAAGCCCAAAATTTTTGGCTTGTCAATTCTTCATAAATGTATCTTTGCCTAAAAGGTAATAATAGCTGCCTGCCTTAGTCACTTCTTTGTGTCTCATATTTTTAACTGGGCTCCCAATAGTACAAAATTCAATTTGTTTTTCTCTTGTTAATCTGTCTCATATCAGTTTAATTGTTAGACCAGACAAAGACCTAAGAGAGAAGAAGCAAAGTTTTCCATCCTTACATTTTCTATAAATTGCTAAATGATTTGGTGTCAAATGTGGAAAAGAAGGACAGCGTTGAGGGGTTTTACATAAAAGTTCCTAATAAAATTTTATTCATATATATATTTAATTAAATATACTCATTATATATAGATTTATATAGTTAGTATTTAATTAGGTAATATAATGTAAATAATAGGGCTGATCGTGTATATTGCTGTTAAATCTTCTCTAAAGGCCTTTTTAGTAGGAAGAGCTCCTGAATGTTTTGAGTATCATCAATAAACTAAGAATACAGTGTCCTACAAATATATGTAACTGATATCAATCCTTTTTGCTCATAATAATGAATCACAGTTCTCATTTGAATGTTTAATGTATGCTTTGGTTTATAAAAGTAATGTTTTTATTTTATAATATATACTTCATAGGTTAAAAAAAACCCAAAAACTAAAAAATGGAAGAAGAAAAATACCCAATCTAGTTAGTATTTAATTGAACCAGGATCCTTTTTTTATCTTCATTTTTTGATGATTCAGATAAAAATGCTACCAAAGTAGGAAAACACAACTAGGGTGTCAGGTAAATTCCAGGATTACAACACCACAATGTTTCATCTTGAACCTCAAACCAACCTCTTTCCCTGGACAGTTCTGTTAATGGTCCTTAATTAATTAATTAATTTACTTATTTATTTATTTGTTTGTTTGTTTGTTTATTTATTTATTTTTGTGGTCAGTTTTAAACTGACCTTTAAACTGAAGTCCTCTCATTCAGTTAATTGCCAAATACTATAAATTCTACATTTGCAATCTTTCTCTCTTGTTTATTCTTTTCCAATTGTATGGCTGCATCACTTTGTTTGATGATCTGCTCAGCAAATAATTACTGAGTGTTTTCTATCGGACATGCACATATTAGATAAAGAAACTATGGAATTAGGAAACATGTTCCAGGTTCATAGATTGGAAGAATCAACATGGTTAAAATGGCCACATTACCCAAAGCAATATACAGATTAAATGCAGTCCCCATCAAAATCCCAATGGCATTTTTTTTAAAGAAATAGAACAAAAATCATCAGATTTTTACAGAACCACAAAATACCCCAAATAGCCAAAGCAATCTTATGAAAAAAGAACAATGCTGGAGGTATCACACTCCCTGACTTCAGCTTGTACTATAGGGCAACAATAATCAAAACAGTACGGTATTGATTATTGAAAACTAGATACATAGACCAATAGAACAGAATTGAGAACCCAGAAATAAACCCATATAAATACCGCATTTCCCCGAGAATAAGACCTAGCCAGACATCAGGCCTAGCCAGACCATCCTAATGTGTCTTTTGGAGCAAAAATTAATGTAAGACCCGGTCTTTATATTAATATATAAAATAATATAATACTGGGTCTTATATCACACATTAGAGCTGATGTCTGGCTAGGTCTTCTTTTTGGGGAAACACAGTATGGACAGAAAATTTTTGACAAAGAAGCTAAAACATACAATGCAGAAAAGATAACCTCTTCAATAAATGGTGCTGGGAGAATTGGATAGCCACGTGCAAAAGAATGAAACTAGACTGCTATCTGTCACCATGTCCCGAAATTAACTCACAATCGATCAAAGACCTAAACATAAGACCTGAAACAAACTGCATAGAAGAAAACATAGGTACTAACCTTATGGACCTTGGGTTCAAAGTGCATTTTATGAATTTGACTCCAAAGGCAAGAGGAGTAAAAGCTAAAATAAATGAACAGGACTATATCAAACTAAAAAGCTTCTGCACAGCAAAAGAAACCATTGACAAAATAAAGAGGCAACCAACCAAATGGGAGATTTTTGCAAACAGTGCCTCCGATAAGGGGCTAATATCCAGAATATACAAGGAACTCATACAACTCAACAACAAAAAGACAAACAATCCAACTGAAAAATGGGCAGAGGCTCTGAAGAGACATTTTTCCAAAGAGGACATACAAATGGCAAATAGACATATGAAAAAATGCTCAGCATTACTAATCATCAGAGAAATGCAAATCAAAACCACAATGAGATATCACCTCACCCCAGTCAGAATGGCGATCATCAACAAGACAAATAGTAACAAATGTTGGAGAGGCTGTGGAGAAAAAGGAACCCTCATACACTGTTGGTGGGAATGCAGACTGGTGCAGCCACAATGGAAGGCAGTGTGGAGGTTTGTTAAAAAATTAAGAATAGAATTACCGTATGACCCAGCAATCCCTCTCCTGGGTATCTACCATAAAAATCTGAAAACATTTATCCATACAAAGACATATGTGCATCAATGTTCATTTCAGCTTCATTTATGGTGGCCAAGACATAGAAACAATCAAAGTGTCTTTCAATAGATGATTGAATAAAGAAAATGTGGTATATACACAAAGGAATACTACTCAGTCATAAGAAAAGATTAAACACTGCCATTTGTGACAACATGGATGGATCTTGAAATTATCGTCTAAGTGAAATAACTCAGACAGAGAAAGTAAAGAACCATATGATTTCACTGATATGTGGGATATAAAACTGAAAACAACAAAAGAAAAAGGCAAATACATGAAGAAACAAAAACTCATAGACACAGACAATAGTTTAGTGGTTACCAGAGGGGAAGAGAGGAGGGGTGGTAGATGAGGGTAAAAGGGATCAAATATATGGTGACGGAAGGAGAACTGACTCTGGGTGGTGAGTGCACAATATGATATATAGATGGTATATTTCAGAATTATACACCTGAAATCTATGTAACTTTACTAACAATTGTCACCCCAATAAACTTTAATTTAAAAAACAATAACGAAAAACTGTAACTATGGACTTCGTTAGGTGTAACTCCCAACAGAGATGGCTTCATTTTGCCACCTTCTAGATACGTCAAATTTCCCATGTTTCCAATTGTCTCACTTATTTTTCCTTTAATATCAAATGTCAGGCCTACCACATTACAATGAAGGAGAGTGTTGTACACTGAAAGAGAGTGAGGGCTGAATAGGCTTCAGGGACTAGCAGAGGCTCCAACATTCTCGGCCTTGCTTTGTCATTTTTGGCTTCTTTACCTCATCAATTAATCAAGAACATGCCCCAGGTAATTCTCAGAAATACACTCTTGAGCTGCGTTGTACAGTATGGTAACCACTAGCCACATGTGGCTACATCATTTAAATTAATTCAAATAAAATAGAACTGTAGTCCTTCAGTTGTAGTAATCACATTTCAAGTATCCAAGATTACACAGGGTTAGTGGCTACTCTATTGGACAGTGAGAAGATTAAAATATTTCCATTATTGCAGAGAGTTCCATGTGACAAAACTGTCTAGATTCTCTAAACTGGTCACAATAAACTTTTGTTATCCTTTCAAAGTTTCTTATAAATATTTTTAAAATGAGGTTTTGTGAAGCTCTTTATATACTTTTTTTTTCCTAAACAAAGATCCAATTGCAAAGGAAATTCCACAGCCCAATAGTTATTATACGAGGCATATTTCATGAAGATTACGAGTACTGCATGATTTGATAAAGGAGCAATCGGAAATAATTGTTTCAAACTTCAGAATATTTCAGAAGAGATGTTTCAATAATTTGATACTTTAAGTAAACAGTGTATATTCTTTTCCATGTTAGGTTTATCAAGATAAAGGCAGAAACAGGCCTTTTCTTCGTTTTGATTTATCTATAGTATTTTCTTTTAAATAGGATCTGTTGCTGAACAGAAAATTAACTTTTCTTCCATCCTATCTGCACAGCACATCATTCACCTATAATAGTATTTCTCATATTTAGTGCCATCCCAGTGGTTTTGTGTTATTGCTTGTTTTTATTTATGTGTCCATGTTGCCTACTAGTTTATAAAGTACTGGAGAAGAGAGAATTTCCGAGTCTCTGTTTCCCCATAAAACCTAGTATAATGCTTTGAACAGAGTAAGCACTCAATAAAACTTCACTGAAACAATAAGCTAGAATTAATTTGAAAGAAAAAAATTGTAACTGGCAAACCCCCTGTAAAAACAAAGACTTGTTGAGTTTGCGAAAAACAGCACGTGATTTCCTGTGCATTTTAAGGCTTTAAGAAGTATTTATTTATTTACTTACTTATTATTTATCTACTTATTTTGATGATCTAGGATATATCCTCCCAAAGTGCTGTGTCACTTTAGGTAGGTCTACGTGATTGTCTGATTCAGCTAACAGGGCCATGTGGTTCTCATACTAAGCTACGTCTTACAGTTTAATTTTTATCACGAATAAAAGTGCTTTTTTAGCCCACAATTGCTAATACTTTTTTCCTATTTTTCAATTTTTTAGACTCATGCAGGGAAGAGAGTTGCTATTTATTAGTATTCCTGACAGTCATTGCCACCAAGGACTTGATAATTATACTACTAATTTTGGATTTATCCTGGAAGCAATAAAAAGTTATTAATAGCATTTGAACTACATGGTGTAAGGATAGTATTTTATGACTGCCCAGTGGTAGAAAATGGAAGAGTTGTTTATGATAAAAATGAGAAGCAAGAAAATCAATTGAGAATATATTGTAAGAGAAGATAAACCTCTCTGTTCATACAAGCCTCTGGGTCTCTGTATATACAAGAGATGAGACTTTGAGAACCATTTGTGTTGAGGCATATTTTTGTTATTAACTGAAATTGAGATTACTATAAGCCATTTCAATGCCATTGCCCACTGCCAGTTGGAAGGATGGCATACCTCTTATGAACTTCTCTGGTTCATAACAAGAGTATTTGTCGCTTTTTTCCACTCTACTAGTTACGTTCGCTGGGTATGTTTCAGAGCCAGAAGCCAGAAGGGGAGTGAATATGTACCTCATACCAGGAACGAGGCTGGAGGAGATGAAAAGTACTACCCAGAACTTGTGATTGTATTTTCTTTGAATATGTTATATAAATTCCATTGGAAGATGTAAAGTTTTATTTCAATTTCCTTGTCTAAAGAAAACATGTATTTTAATAAAAGCAATAGCTTAACAGTACATGTAATCCTAACTATATATACACTAACAGATATACAGAATAGAATACCTTTGCTCAGAGCTGAAAGAAACCTCAGCTCATTACCTTGTCTAAAAGCTTGCTAATCAGAAAACATTATCAAACATGTTTTATAGATATGGTATCTGGAGAAAATAAAACCAATTATTTAAACCCACATATTTTGTGGTTTGTAGGAGCAGAGAAGCATACTTTGAAAATGAAAATATTCAACTTAAAAGGGTCCATGCTTAACCCTGAAATCTTTCATAAGATATAACATCAAAAAGATTGTATTCAATACTATAAATATCAAAGCCAGTATATTTTAAAATAAGTGAACTATTTAATTTCCTAAAATTTATTCAGGTAAAGTTATGCAAATTCTAAATTATCCTGTAAGTAGTCCATGCTAGTCCTTCTTTTCTAAGTTTAATAAGTAGAATACTTTTGGGCACAGTCCAGGAATAAATAGAACTGCATGCCATTCAGGCAATAAGAAAAAGCTATTGTTTTTCTTTTTTCTTCTTACAGAGAGACCCATTGCATAATGAAAGAGATTTGAGGACAAGGATGAACTGAGGGTGGAGTGCAAAAATTAGCTTGTTTCTGGCAATGACTTGAAAGAAAATAGCATTAAATTAAACCCTTTGAAATGGGGGTTCTTGTCCCTTCTTTTTTCCATAGATCCCTTTGGTTCTACTGAAGGTCTTGTAGCTCTTTTCCAATTAATCTTGTAAATATATAAAATAAAATGTATAGGGCTATAATAGAAACCAATTATATTAAAATAGTTATCAAACTATTTTATTTTAATTTGTGATAGACTAAAAAAAATTGTGATAAACTAATGTATTTTTCTGCTAACACATCAAATAACATGATCTATTAGCAAATCTAATATCTCCAATAATTCTGAAACAGTTATGAGTCTAAATGATACTTAAAGATAACATCTGCCCAAAAAACTAACAGATGCAGGAATCAATAAAAGACATGGCCACTAAAAGTCTCAGTGAAACATTAAACTGGCTATATATAAACAGCACAGGTCAGATTTATTAAGTCCTGGACATTTGCAATAGGAATTTTCATTTCAAAAACATTTCCCAATCAGTCAATTATGCATCAGATAGAGTTAATAAACACATTCATCTTCTATATAAATTTTTTTTTCCCATTAAAAAAATGATGAGCTTTTAAAACTGGACCTGGATTCGATGAAATAGGCATAGGCACTGGGAAATTAGCTGACAGAAGGCATTATATAATGACAAAAATGGTATTACGCATTAAATTGTTTTGAATATAAAATTACTTTATTTTTATTTGTTTTCTGCACAAAAACAGGTTCATTATTAAAGAAATGATAACAGAATGCCAAAAAAAAAAAAAAGCCTATTCTTGCTTTTCTTGCACTTGTTAATTCATGGGTAACGTTGGTGAAATTCCAAAGAACAGTTGACATGTTCAGAACACTATTTTACTTGGCTTCTTAATCATAAGAATGTCCTTGGCTCAATAGAACATAAAATCACTTTATTCATTTTTTTCCTCCTCAATCCAAGATATAAATTGCTGCTTTATAGGTTATATAAGACTGAAAGTTCTCAAATTGAAAATATTGAAGATGAGGGCAAGTAGGATAACTAAGTGGGAGAGGAATAGTTAACATTTAAACCATACTGAGTGAATAACATTTTTCTTAAAAAGTGAAGTCAGTCTGCCAATTAAATATTGTACATAACTACTCAGAGCCAAGTTAAATATTGAAATTTATTTGGGGAGAGATAGTGAAAAAAGAGAGAGTGGGAATGGAAGAGAGGGAGGAAAGGAGTGATGAAGGGGGGAAAGAGACAGAGACAGAGATAGAAAGAAAAATTGATTGAGTACAAGATTATAACATACAAAAATTAAAACGAAAAAATTTTTATGTGAACAGGTACTTTTTCTTCCACCAAATATGTCTGTAGAGTTTATGTGAAGTGGCAATTTTGAGGCAAAGATTACTGCTGGAAAATAATTTTTACACATTTGCTATCTTATTGTGTCTTAACACAAAGGCCTTATTAATCATAAGAGTCTAGGGCAATAAAGGATGATAAGAATATATGTTCAAGCTGTGCAGCATTACACCAAGGCTTTGAGCACAGCAAACACCTCAGAGGGGAACAGAACATTGACCAAACATTTCTTTTCCTGAAGGCACTTTTTGCTCTTCTCACTGGGAAGGCACTACACTTGCTATCCTGGAAACTGCTGGGTAGCCTAGTTTTACAGGAATTTGTCCAGCTGGCTTTAACGGGCTGCTTAAAAGAATCAGAAAAAGCAAGTTTGAGAAAAACAATAATAATCACTTATCTACACAGAACATGTGCCCAATTTTAAAGGTGCTTTACATTTATGAACTCTGGGATAACTCTTTATGCAACATCTTGGGAAAATTAAATGCCAAACTCTAAACAGTGACAGGTTCTACATAGGAAATAGCCAGAAAACTACCACATGAAAATATCTTAATTTTATAAATCAACGGGCAGTCCATTTAGTGCCTTATATGGTTATATTTATATACTACTTTTATTCATTTTTACAAGCAACTTGATGTGGTTGGGGTATGTGGAGGGAATATTTAGAACAAAATTACGTGGGTTTGATTTATGCCCTGTGATATACAGATTGTATGCTGAAGTACAAGTATATTGGGCAAAGATATTCATGGTATTATGATAAATTTTCTCATTTGAAAAATGAGGAAAATAACCTGTGAAATGTTTGGAATTACCATTAGATTCAAATGAAATAATCACTGGCAAAATTCTTTAAACATTACAGGATGTTTCATAAACAGTTTTATGTATTTATTTCTATTTAACTATTTCATTTTTACTGTGGCAACTCTTTCCAAGAAGTTCCCCCTAAACTCTCAGTTTGAACTATTTTTCCTTCTTTGTGGTTTCATAGCACCCTGGGCAAATATTTACAAGAATATTTACATAGCTAATACATCTTCCTCACCAAACACAGAGTAACCATGTACTATTTATTCATTTTCTTAATGATAGTGTATAGTATATTAGAGATGCTAAACAAATGTTGCTGCAATGTTCTAAGCTAAAATTAAATTTTTTTAAAAAATTGCTTAAGAGCATTAGTCTACTATAGATAGGCATTAACCACATTTTTGGATTTCTTTTAATAATCTCTGCAATCACTGATATTTTGGTTAGAGATATCACTAAAAAAAAAAACACACAAAAGAAAGAGATAAAAGAGAATCCTCTACCCTCAATCGTTTATAAAAAAATACAGTTGAAAGGAAATATTCAGCATTTACTGCCTATTTCACATCTCATTTTCTTTATTCATATTTTATTCTTCTACAATTGAGATTCTATTGAGACATAAGTAGGACTATATTATTTTCATTTAATGGAACATGAAATCTTTTGAGCCCTTAAGTTTAAGTACTTGAATTTATATTTAAAATTTTTCTACTTAATGCTTTAAAAGTGGATGTGTTGAGCATTCTATATTTATTTTTTTGAACAAGCACTGGGACACATTCCAGATATTTCCCTGGGCACAGCACAGAAACGTCAGTCATTTTTCTCTACGTGGAGTCCTTTAATGCAAAGAAGTACCTTCTTGCCTTCTTGAGCTGACCACACTCCACAGTGTTTCCTGGTACTCATATTTCATGCCTGTTAATTAACAAGCACACGCGATATATTTTTCTCATTGAAAATTAGGGTCTCGTTCACCTTACCTGACATCAGTTACCATTATTAGTGTTGATTATGGAGTAAACGGTGTTTCTGTGCAACCATAAATTTCTCTTGGTCTTGATACGGTTAACTAGCACCTAAGTACATTCCTCAGTACTCTTAAAGCAACTTCTGATTCGAGCACAAATAATTGTAAATATTAAATATTTGGTTATGCCAGTGCAATTCCAATAGTGACAGTTTTCAGTTAATTAAGTTAATTGGGGAAGATATTTTCAGCTTTCCAGGAGATCTAGCCTACATGGAGCATGCATTTCAAATTGGGCAGTTGCTTTTAAACTCCAAAAGATCCATATTAGAACAGACATTTTGCATATCTCATTTAGTCTAGCAAAACACCTTCACAAAAACAACAGGGCCTTCTTATGCATACAAAATGTCAAACATTTGCCTCAGATACTCTTCTTAATAATTTTAATTAGTTCTTATTTTAGAACCAAATTAGTTTTCAAGGGAGCAGTGCAGAGTAATTCCTACCAATATAAATGAGATCTATCAGAAATGTCTGTAGTTAACTTGGCTGGGAGTTCAGACTTTTTCACAGAAAGACTCACAAGCCTGAGCAGCTAGAACTTAGACTGTCAAAGCACCAACTTGAAACCATCTGAGCAACTATACACAACTAAATTACAGCACTTTTTCTTTGTCTTTTTTCTTTTTTTTTTTTTTTTTGCAGAAGCATGAAATGCCTCCACTGGCAGCAAGATTCTCTATACTCAGCTTGTGATAACAGGGCAGCCAGACAGGGTTTCTATCTAAATTTCGATAATAAACTCTTTGGGTACCATTAAATACCTGATTAAGTCCAAGCAGTTCTGGAATATAAATAATCCATTTAGTTATTGACTATAGAGCCTTACACTGGTTGCTTGGTCATCAAGCAATTAATTAATATCTCAATGAATATTTAAAATTACTTCAATAAAGTAGAAAACTAAGAACTTTCATTACATGTCATTTTTACAGAAAGGACCATAATTCTAAGGAAAAATGTTTATTAACATTTTTACAGTGAATTAGATCACTTTAACTCATTTAATATAATAATCTCTTATTATAAAAGATACTAAAAATGACATGAACATTTTGATAATGGCCTTCAATTCTTTTCAAAACTGTTGAAAGCATAACTTTAGTGATAAAATATAATCAAAAAGTATGATGTATGCAATAAAAATGATAAAAGGTAATAACATTTCTTTTATTTAGCATATTTTGTAATGCTTAGTACAGACTATACACTGATATGATAATTTTCTTCAGCTTGGGAAGATTATTTCCAGTCTTGAGTTTTTGAGCCATTATAATCAATATCCTCTGCAAGTTGACCACCTTTTACATATGTAATAAACATGCCCTTTTGTCTTTATTCTAATCAAAGTGATCAAAGTGATCAAAGTAGATTAAAAATGGAATATAAATCAAATTGGCATTTAATTTATTTATACTTTTACAAAATTATATAAATATTAAAAATAAAACTAACACAGTTCAACAAGGTAAAAAATAAATAAATAATACTATATGAATATAATGCCATTCAGCATACGTTGCATTGTCTGCATCCCAAAGTGGAGATCTTCTCAACAAAAATATTCTGAGAAATTTTATCAAATACCTGGACTAGAGCACTAGACTGCAAGTACAGTTTTACCGGTAAAACAAGGAAAAGGTTAGTTACTGCATACCATTGCAATATTATACTTTATTTATGCAGTCTAAGATATTTCAGCAATTAGATATATAAGCAATTTTTATGGTGACACCACTTGGCTCTTATTGAATTATCCCTTTGCATTCCTGCAAATAATATTGATAATTCTATAATTAATAATTAGTCTAGCTCATCAAATTAAGACCCTGAAAAATTATGCAAAAGATTCTAATGAAGGGCCAGCCTGGTAGCTCAGGCGGTTAGAGCTCCATGCTCCTGACTCACAAGACTGCTGGTTTGATTCCCACATGGGCCAGTGGGCTCTCAACCACAAGGTTGCCAGTTCAATTCCTCCAGTCCCGCAAGAGATGGTGGGCTCCGCCCCCTGCAACTAAGATTGAACACAGCACCTTGAGCTGAGCTGCCACTGAGCTCCCTGATGGCTCAGTTGGTTGGAGCGTGTCCTGACCTCAACCACAAGGTTGCTGGTTCGACTCATGCAGGGGATGGTGGGCTGTGCCCCCTGCAACTAGCAACGGCAACTGGACCTGGAGCTGAGCTGCATCCTCCACAACTAAGACTGAAAGGACAACAACTTGACTTGGAAAAAAGTCCTGGAAGTACACACTGTTCCCCAATAAAGTCCTGCTCCCCTTCCCCAATAAAATCTCAAAAAAAAAAAAAAGATTGTAATGAAAACATTTCTTATTTTATTCCTATATCAAAACACAAAAAAACAAACCAAAAAAACAAAAAAACAAAACAAAACAAAAAAACCTTACTCAATACTGTGGATTATGTTTTTTAATGTTGTATTTTAGATTTTTTAAAATTTAAAGTGGTACTGATTTATACATACGTGTGTTGGATAATTATAACATACATATTTGTACAAAATGGAAAATGTTAGGGGTATGTAAGTGAGGAGGATAAATAGAAAATATTCTAATTGAGAAAAGTTATTTTTATAAAGGTAAAGGATATTTGAGTTGAATATCCGGAGTGATTTCCTGACTATGAACAATAAATGTATTATGGAACAGCTTCCTGAGACTGTGGAAGAAGCTCAATCACAGAGGTTATTTTTAAATAGACTGGGGAAAGTGCTGAAGGTACATTTTGTAGGCTAGGAAACCTAGGTTTTCAAAAGGATAGAATGAGTAAATCAAATTTGGGCTTATATTTTGAGCTTTCATTAATAAAATAAGTTTTAATTTGCAGACAGCCAGCATTTCTCCTCCTACACCCTCAGGTCTGTGTTGCAAAAGCTCTATTCCAGACAGTGGTTGAGAGGCGTGGGCTTACTCCTTTCTTTAGCCTCCACTCATAGGTATGGTAGGCCGAAAAAACATCTGCCAGCCCAAGTAAAATAAGGCCTGATCACATTTTCCCCAAATCACTCATAGGGCAAAGTTCTATGCCAGCAGTGGAAAACCAAGCTGACTGAAGCTACCACCCTCACCCAGTATCCGGCTTATAAAGCAGTAGTTTCACTTTTGAGAGAAGCAGATCACTGTCATGCCCTCAGCTACAGAGCAGGGAGGCACAGAGGCTTTGCCCAGGGGAAGGACCATACAAAGAGCTTCAAAGTTCTCCGCAAAGGAACCAATTTTGGAAAAAAGTGTGGGGAAGATCAAGCCTAAAGCCATCCTCTATAACAATGGTGATTTTGGAAGAGACCATTAAAAGGAGACAGGATAGCTCCATGAAAGTAATAAGCTAATAGGCCAGCTACAGTTTACCACAGAGAACCAGGTAAAGAAAGAGTCAAGAAAAGCCCTCCAGGGTTCAGAACAAATCTCAAAAATGGGCTTCTAACTCTACCCCTGCAGAGAAGCCTAAATGTAATTGGACTAGACTCTGGAGCAATGTATGCCCCTAGCATTTTTTGAAAACAATACAGCAATCAGTTGGCACTTAGTGTTGAAGAACAAAAACAGCTCTGATGATTCTGCACAAAAATGCTTCCCAAATTGTTCTGATATTTTATTTTAAAACAAGCACTGTTACTTCTATGTTTTAACTGCATAGAGAAATGATTAACTATGTATAGAACACTTTTCTAGGAAACATGTACAAATATATACAATATATATTGTATATACAATGTATATATATATATATATATATATATATATATATATATATATATATATATATATAGAGAGAGAGAGAGAGAGAGAGAGAGAATGAGAATAAGAAAGGTTAAAATATGACTGATGAGCAAAAGAAATAGTGTCTAAATCTAGATAAAATGAGAGTACAGAATAGTTTCTTCCCCATTCATATCTACTAAAGATAAAACAAGAGAAATGATATTATAGTTTAATATAACAGAAGGGATGAAGGCCCAGGGTTACATTTGCAAAATCAATTAGAGATTCCAGGCTATTGTAAAAAATTATTGTATATAGGCCACAACCCATGTCCACTTCTGTTTAATACATTTTCAGATATGTAAAACTTCAGACTGTGAACAGTTATCTGTTTAAAATTATTTATTTAAAATCTACTTCATTCAAAAAAGGACGTAAGGCAATTTGCACATAAAAATTATCTGATACAAAAGCATTAATGAAACTGAAACACAATAAGCATAAAGCCATGAATAATTCATGTAAAAAGTACTATAAGGTTCAACACAATTAAGAAATTGGGATAAAGATTTATTTCTGACTTTCTTTGCACAAAGAAAAGAGAAAAACATGAATAGTTATAGTTTCACATTTTTATTCCAAGAAAATTATACTGTTGCTCTGAAGGTCAGTTTATTCTAGCACTGGGGTGTGATCAAAATACCTCCCACATATCCTTATCTTGAGAATATTGAGTAGTAACAGGAAAATGAACCACATGTATAATGGCATCGTAGATCAAATTTATCGAATTTGAAAATTATTGAATTTACACAATTTTTTTTCAATTATTTTAGGAGGCACATGAATAAATATATTAGAAGAATACTGTTCAAGTTAACATAAAATCACATTTTAAAGGGATAAAGTCTTTCAACTTTAGAGTCAGGAAGTGGTGGTAGTAGACAAATTGATAGCAAGACCTAGACAAGTCTTATAATGGATAATTATATCAAATCATAGTCTCATTAAAATAAAAAAAATTTGAAGGAACTCTAAGATATACTTGTGAATATTAAAGTTAACAAGGTACCTGAAACAAACAAACAACAACAAAAAAAGGTCTGTATAATCGAAACATAGTTAAGTGCTATGAATTCCATGCATGTTCCTTCAATTAATATGCAATATATTTTGAGACTCAATAATTCAGACTTTCAGAAAATCGTGTATCATGTGTTTTTATGTCTCCACTGATCTGTACAACAGTCTGAAAAATTAGCTTATGGGCCAATGATATACGTAACGTTGTGAAAAAGGCATGTTTTTGACAAGCAATCAAGGTTTCTCCGTAAAAATTTGCCCAATGTCAATAACCCCCACTTCCTTTCAGAAGATAACAATTTATCTTTTGCTTTCCCTTATTAGGAATCTGAATTCACACCTGCAAACATTTGATATAAAAACCTAAATTGTTTCATGAAAAACAAATGATAATGAAAGAATGAATGTGGTAAACTAATTACCTATGACAAACTAGATTTAGATTTTCATCCAGAAGAATGTTTCAGTTGTGTACAATGGCATATCTATAAGTGTATCCCATCTTTGTTAACTAGTAAAGTTACTTTCTTAAGGGCATCAATCTGTTGCATACCTCTATATTAGATTTATAAAATTTAAAAATATAAATAAGTATACCCTGCTTTAGCAAATAGTTAATTCCCAAGTTGTAATTTAATCATTGTTTTTTCTAAAAGTTAACCTATACTTTAAAGGATCACCAAAGCAAACTCAAAAGCAAATCCTCTGTTCAGAAAGTTATATTTTTTGGGTGAAAAAAACAAATCAATGTTCTGAATAAAGATGCATACAATCAAAAGTTTATGCAGATGAACATGTAGAACACTGATAATATTTAAAAATGCAGAAGTACTCATATCTATAGTTAAGACAAAGCCATAATAGTATATATAAAGGGATTTCTCTATGCAAAGAATATACAGAGGGTACCAAAAATATAGACATATTTTAAGAATGGAAAAAACTATTAAAATTGTAATAATATATACTGATAACAAAAGATGACTTCTGCAATTACAAGAGGTGTTCAAAGTGGTTACCATCAGTGTAATTTTAATACAGTGTGTTCCTTTCTTAAAATGTGCATACATTTTTTTGGCACCCTCTGTATGTATACCTCTCTAAAATAAATAAATAAATAAAAAGGGATGGTCAGTTTCATTCAGTGGAAATGTTGTCTAATGGGCAACAACTACAGTATAATAACTTTCCAATGCATGCACGCTACTATTAGCACTGTAAAAAATTAAACAAGCCAAATTACAAAGCACTTAAGAAAATGTAATTTTCATAAATGAATTATGCATTAAATTAAATTCAGAAGGTGGGAGATGAACCCCGTTTATGTCTCAAGCTTAAATTACATCATCACATGTAAGCCTCATAGAAGCTCCGGTGTGTGAACAATGAGGAAAGGGAACCTCAGAGTTTGGGAAACTTGTCTGAAGTCTACTTCAATTAAGTGATGGAAGCAGGCATCAGACCCAAGACTCAGGGACTCTTAAGCCTTTAAACCCCCCTTTACAAGAGCACACAGACTCTTTCACACCCTCCTACCTCCTATAATGTCAATGAATTTTGAAGGAAGCCTCCATGTGTGATTTCCCCCAGTTTGTGTGTAGGGATGTAATTATTTCTACAACCAGCTTTTGTAAGGTTAAGCTGCACCTGAAAGCAACAACCGTTTACATGAACAAAGAACTCATTCACACACTACTCTTATAGTTCATATTAAAATTATAATTGCACTTTGTTTAAATCAGCAATTAGTACCAATTCACATTTTCAGTTGCCACTATTTCAAACCTAAGCAAAAATAAATAAATAAATAAATAAATAAATAAATAAATAAATAAATAACATTTTTCTTCTTCAAAGAAATGATCTAAATTGGTACTTTCTTTCCATTTAGAGTGTTTTTATCTTTTGAGTTTAGTTCTGCCAAATATGTCTGTTTCCTTAGCAGAGGAGGGGGTTGAAAAGGACTAACACAGCTCAGAAGGAATACAAATGTAGATCAATTGTGTGGAATTGGGTTCTCTGGCATTTTCATTACAGAAAATCTTCTGTAGGAACAGGCACAGGACCAATAACCAGATTGACCTTGAAATTGCTTGAAAGCAATTAAATCCCTTAGCAAGAAAAAAAGCAAACAGTGACAGAGAATGTAGGGATTTGACTCGTAAGAAACGATGTGAATGTTCAAAATTGATGCTTGCAGTACGTAAATCAAAATATGAAAGATTTCTAAACATTTTCAAACACAATGTTACTAATAATCCGTCTATGTTGAGGAATAAAAAAAATAATAACAACATTCAAAATGGTAAAGGAAATCTTTATAATATTTGGACTTTTTCTTAGGCAGTACTGATAGCCCGAAATCTGATCTGAACTTTAATAAGGAGCTTCCCTCTTATTTCATCTGAAACAAATACCTGTGTTATAATTGCAATGAAAGATGGATTTGTTTTAATGTACAGGTTTTTCACCATTTATGATAGAGGCAAGTGAAAGCATTAATTAGTATTATACTTAGCAGTTTTAAAACGCAATATAATTTCTTTAAGTATATTTAAATAATGTAGGGATTATATTATACCTAACTTAAAATTAATTTCCTGAAATTTAGTGGGCTTACCTTAGCGTTATAATATCATTTCATAGATCACAATTTAAACAGTCCTTTCATACGCAAGATACATCAACCTAATTTTTATAAAACTCAGGTAGCATTCATATAGTAGAAATTATATAAAGCAATAATCTTGTTAATCAGTTTAGCAACAAATTTCCCATAATGTTCATAATTAGTGTATTGTAGAGAGAATGTCCAAGAAAGTACATGTAAGGAACTTAATAAGAATGATTTTCTAATGTTCTTTAACATAGTACAATAAAAGGTGACATTTACAGTAATATAGTACTTCTGGACTATTACTGTTTGGTACTCAAAAAACGGCAATCAACAGAGTGCTTAAGTTAAATCTCTCCTACAGTAAAACTTGAAAGGTATGCATATGATATTCCAAAGGCAGCTGAGTTGCATACAGTGTAACTCTCTCAAACTCCTTCAATCTGCCCTCCACAGTCTCAAAACACCTGCCCCTTCAGACTTTGGGTTGAGAATATGGCCTTTCTCCCTTCCTAATATCCACAGAAAAATCAAGGTTGAATTATTCTTCATGACATTTAACATTCATTACTCAGGACTCCCAGGCACTGGCAATCTCGCCTTGATACTAAAGCCTATCATTGTCAACCCTACTCCCACACCATTGCTTCTCACTTCTTCACTTTATCAGGACGAAACTAGAAGTGTTGCTACTGCCACACATTAAGGGAAATGACAGGTAGGATGTGGTTATCAGATGAGAGAACACAAAGGCACTGCTTAGGTATCAGGGGTGCAAGTCATTATGAAAAGATGAGTCCCTAACAGACGTATCCATGTATCAGAAAGTATAGGACAGAAGGAAGATATCTTTGTCAACTTTCAAGTTTTCCTTCAGAGACAATTCCTCAAGGAAGCCTGTTCTTTCTCCAACTCACAGAGTTGAACAACAACACTTCTTATTTCTTAAACCAGTCATTTGATAATTATCATTTGTTCCTTCGAGGGAAAGAATTGTTTGCTACAAGTCGCAATATTCATCATAATAGAGCTGTATATAAGATACACTCAACCCACAAACATCGCTGCTAATTCAGAAAGTGAGAGCACAAAAGAATTTTAGACAGCAATATGTTCAACAAGGTTAATTAAAAATCGAGGAGACAGAGATATAAGAAAATTAATAGAATCAACAATCTAATTTTCAAAGTTTATGAAGTGAAAATGCAGAGATTTTTAACAGCACACAGAAATCTCAACTACTCTGCAACATAAGGCAGCATTCTTACTTTGAAGATACATGGCATCAGGCCAAATGTCAGGTCAGTTCTATGTTTGTTTTATGACCTTAGGTAAGTTATTTTATCTCAGCTTCATTTTGTACATGATGAAATTAAAATTCATGTATGTTATTTGTTTTAACAAAGGTAATTCATTATATAAACATACATCATAAAACCATGATCAAATTCTTTATTATCCAAGGAATCTATTTGGATAGGGAATAGTAAACTGGTTTCTAGATTTCAACCAGAAGCTAGGTACTAATAATCTACATTATCGTAGAACAAATCTGCTGTATTTATAAAATGTTTAAAGAATCTTTTGGTTGTATGGACAGGAAATTGCTTCAATTAGAGCCTAGAGACTAAGAAAACCCAAGGCTCAAGCACAGTGCTTTATTGTGGTTCGACCACAAGTGTCCATTAAAAGTTGAGGCTACTTCATACTGTAAACACCAGACGTATTATCAAAGCATAAATAAGATAAATCAATGGTCATTTGACAATGGCTTACCTTCAAAGAAAACTACATTTGGATCTCTGATAGCATTCATATCTATGGGACATTACTCAGTAATATGGGAAACATCATTGCAGTATAGGGTAAAAGGATATCATTTGGGTGTGGAATACCAATAGAAAGTATTACAGGGTATGTTCGAGGTCTATGATCTGAGTTTTGGGTAGGAGTATCTTTGGAACGATGGTACTTAATGTATTATAGCTCATTTTTCCTTCTATCACTGACTTGTAGCAAGGACTGAAATAGAAGTAACTGCTTGGTACTGCCACATAAAGTGAAATGAAGGGCAGTGATGTGGATTTTCTGGTAAGAGGACAGAGGTCCCTGCTTAATTTGGAGTGACGCAAGTCATTATAAGAAGGTGAGTCCTGAACACAGGGAGCCATGGAACAGAGAGCATGTCGTAGGCCAAAAAGAATGTCTGTTTCTGTCTCAAGAAGACAGGTTTGTATGCTAATATTGAGATGGTTTCAAATGTGGAAGGAAGTAGAAGGAAAACAAGAATAAAAAAGTCAAGGTCAGTATCCAGAAACGAAGGAGAGATTTAGAGAGAAGATGAGTCTGCAGGCTTTATAACTTCCCTGTGCAATGTATGTTAAAATCAACTGGATTACAGGGCTTTCCCGTTATATCCAGACAGCAAGGGCATGAAACTCAGTCTGTAAGGATAGGGGAATCTTGGATGCAAAGCAACATAAAATATAATACTAAATGCCTCAATGTAACCACATAACATGACTTACATAAGAGAACATAAAAAATTAAACTTTCTTCAAAATCCAACATTTCCTTCCCTCTCTCCTAGAGAATAAATGTAACACACTGCCTAGGGATCCAGAATATTAGTCCTTGAGTTTACCCAAGGAACTGCAAAATTTCTACACTGATATGATGAGTGATTCTTTAGCAAGCACAGGGTCCCAACTCAAGGAGAAAAACAGCTGAAGTCATCCTGCTTTGATAACATCATTTGAATTGCCAAAGGATTAGGGAGAAAATAAATATGCAGATGCCTCTAGCATGGAAGAATGGTTTGGACTCTGTATGTCCTGAAATTTGGCCAATGTTTAATATGTCAGGAGAATCTAAAGAGGATGCCAAGTAAGAAATCAAGTAAACGCTGCTTCCCTTGTCACTTCCTTGGAGGAAAATTATGTTTTTAAAAAACCCTTAAGGGAAAGCATTCTAAAACTACCTTCCATTGATTGCTGAGTCTAGAGTTTAACCACATTTACAGATTGCCATCCTAGCCCAAGTATATTTTAACTTTCTCTTATTGCTCCTTAACTCTGTTCCCTTAATTTTCTTCATTAAATGATAAATGAAATACCTCAACATTTTGTTCATAAAGGTACTACTTACTCGTAAGTAATATGCAATCCTTCTTACTCCTTTTTTGTTGTTCTTTTCCAGCCATAGCTTCATTCAGTTATCAGTGGGGAGGACTGGATGGGATTAGATACATTCTAGTTCGTGCTCAGTGAATTTTTTGCAGAATCAGTAAATGATGCAAGGAAAGCAGCCAAGTTGCCTAGATAAAGGTTTCCATTGTATACCTCCTTCCCAGCACCGTTTGTTGAAGTGATACTTGCACAGATCATCACCTCTATTAACTAAAGTCCTTTAAGAAAACAAGGAATAGAGGGAATCCAAAGTATCTGTATATTACATCCAAATATGCTTAAGTCCAAAATACTGATTACAAAAAAAACCATGTAAACATAAACAAAAATGTAAATTGGAATGTTCATTTTGCTCAATATTTGTTCCCAACATTTTCAATGTTGTTAAAGTGGGCTCAAGTTAATTTAATTTCACTTTAATTTTGTGTTTGATGATGTATATTATTAATAGGAAAAATAGTATTAACTACAAATATTACATTTGTAAATTAGTTATTCGATGTATTTCAAAAAGTGCTCTTTTTATCAATTATCTAAATTTAAAAAATATAAAATTTCAATTAAGAAAAACCACTTGTGTAATCTCTGCTGCCAAGATTGAAAGACCTGCTTTTATTCTGATCCATGAATATTTATCACCATAGTGTTTTGGGAATCCCAAAAGAATTTATTTTTTCTAAAATCTCTTTAAAAATATCCCATAACATTCATAATTTTTATCTCCCTAATTATAAATTCACCAAGAAACATTCTGATTATCACTCATTTCTTTATATTCAGAAATCTCTTGATGATTAGCTCTACATATGTTGATTATTTTCTACCTCCTTCCATATAACAGTAGAGCTCCCAACAAATTATTCCCAGGTTTGAATGCTTCTGTATTCCTCAAAGATATTGCTATGAATTGTAATCATTATAGTCACTTAGCAAGAAAATTATCTTGAAATAATAACTAAACCTATCAAGTGCCAGGCACTATTTAAGTATTTTGTAATCATTAACTCACATAATCCTCACAACTCCAAAAATGAGAAGCATTGGTTTCTCCATATTATTATACTTGAGATAACTGAGGCACAGAGAAGTTAAGTAACTTTCCTTAGGTCACAAAGCAATACTGGGATTCAAACACAAGCAATTTGGGTCTAGGGTCTGCTCTCTCAACTGCCTTTCTGTGTGAATGCAAAAACGTTTTTAGTATCTTACTCTCTATCATCTATCTGACGTATGCAATATATTTGGTAGTTTGGAAAAAAAGAAAACAAAAGGAAAGTAGGACCCCTAATTTCAGGAAAAACATAAGTATATTTAAATGACTGTAAGGCAATATTATTTTCTCAAAAAAGATGTTGGCAACAGTGATCAGAAATGCCTTTATCAATTTTGACATTATTCAGGGATAAAGAAGTATGAACTAAGCACCTTCCTTCAACCCATATTCACTCTAATTGGATCTTGTTACTTATTACTTACTTATTTACTTACTTTGTCTATCTATCTATCTATCTATCTATCTATCTATCTATCTATCTATCTATCTATCTATCCATCCATCCATCCATCCATCCATCCATCCATCCATCCATCCATCCATCCATCTCGAGTTATAGGCCAAGAGATACATTTTCATCTCACAAAGGCAACGTATGAGTCTGCTAAGACCAAATCATTTTAATTTTCACTACCACATAAATTCAATTCATTAAATATAACTTGTACTGTATCTGCAAATCACAAGATTATACCTGGAATCAATGAAGTACATAAACAAATAATATGCTAAAGATTTGAAGCAAAGCAGATGGTAGTCATGGTAGTCAAGAAGTTAAAATATGCTCCTCCAAAAAAGCAGCATTCTGTTGGCAAAGTGAAATCTTACATGGTTTAATTTCATTTAGTAATTGTTTTCTATTTGTATCACTGATAATAATTTTTTGCAGAATATTTTTAAAATACCCTCAGTTTAGAAAAAGAAACAAAGTCACACATTTCCAACAGTGCAGTTCAACAACTGTTGTTAACGATTTGATACCTATTTATATTTCCTTCTACTTTTTAAAATAGTGATCATCCACTATTTAACAATTTTATAGACTCCTATTTTCACTCAACATTGAACAATTAATATTTCCTCTGATATATTAATTGAAAGCATGTTTGGTTTTAATTACTATGTAAGATCAATCCATAACGACAGACTATAATTTGCCAACCTTTCGTTATTATCACCAGTTTTTCAATATTAAAAATAATACTGGTAGATAAACTTTTCATTAAAATTTATGAATATTTCCAAAGGATAAATTCCTTGATGCCAATGTTAAAAATACTTATAAAGTCTTGCTCTATTATTTCACATTACTTTCTATAAAAGTTGTGCCAGGGTAAACTCTCACCGGCAGTATGTAAGAATGCTCATTTAACTACTCCCTCACCAAAAGTGAATGTTACATTTTTAATCTTTACCCATTTGGTAGATAAAAATAGTATCTTATTTTAATTTTAATTTAAAAGGGTTTTTATTCACAATATGCCATCCATTTTTGTTTGTTCACTATTGTTTTATATTTCTTTTGAATCATCTCCTTATTTCAGATACTATGATCAGTAGCACTTATGTTCCACTTTTAAGTTTCCCAGTGTCAAACATTTGATATATACCAATGGGAAACTTGTAAGTAAAAGTTGTACCAGGGCAGTTAGCGAGTGGTAAACTTATAAAAGGTTATAACCCAAACTCCCCTAAAGGTTTTCCAGTATATGAATAAGTGAAGTTAAAATTAATGAGGTTTTGTCCTTTGTCTACTCAGTTGCATTTATAAATTCCTTCACTAAGCACACAAAACAACGGCACAGAATCTCAGGTCTGAAAATCTCGGTCAGTTTCATTGTTACACCAATTGACTCTCAGTGTAGGTTTTATCATCCATTCTACTTTAGCTAGTAAAACATGAGGATGGTTATTTGTCATGCTTTGGGAATATTTATTACTTTAAATGGTAGCTAAAATGAACTAAAATAAAACAGATTTAAGAGATCGTCTTGGGAAACACTACAAATATTGGTAAGTTTCACTTATGCTCGCAGATACAGCATAGAAGGAAAAACAACTTAGAAATTTACTATGGCTCGGAGGCTATTACTTCATAAATTTTGCAGTGAAGCCTCTGTAAGTGTTTACATGATTAGCATCCCTTACCCAAACTTGAGAAGTCCTTAATTACTGCCCAGTGGTACAGTGTTTTATAAAACCTGCCTCCAGGTTAACCACTCAACTTGGTTTCCATGGATCAGTCCCAGATTAAAATTAATCCATGCAATCTATTTGGGTTAGCATTTATCAAAGACAAAGGGTCCAGGTTTGGGCAATGAATTATAGAGTTGTCATGTATAAAAAATACTATGAAGTACTAGGTGATTTTTACTGGATTTAATTTATTAATGTTATTTATTGGAACAGAGCAGTCTCTGAAATCAGAGTGCTTAGGCTCGCATCCCGGCTCCACTACTTATTAAATCTCTTAGCATGGGTAAGTTATTTAACCAATGTATCTCAGTTTTCTCATCTATAAAATGTGGAAAATAGTAGTATCTAATGTGATAGATTATATTTCTGTTTCCAAATATTTGTTACCACTCCTTATGAAAAGGTAATACTTTCCCGTCCTTACTGAGAGCATGACTGATCCTGCAATTGTGGTGCTCCTGCATATGGAAGGATTATAAATCCTCATCCCATTAATACAGTTTTAACCATTTCAATTCTTTTGCTCAAAGCAATGTGAACAAAAGTGATGAGTACCACTAGTGAGGTGTGATCAAACAACACAGTGAATGTTTAAATAAAATAAAAAAAATATTGCAGTAAATAACAAATTGCCATTAAACCCCCTCAAAACACTCCCCCCTCACTTCCAACACATCTATCCCATCATTCTTGCCACTTTCTGAAGCAGCTCTGGAAGTCCTCTTTCATGAGTGTCTTTAGTTGCGCTGTCGTGGCTGCCTCCATGTCCTGAATCATTTTGACTTTGAGGAAGAGCCAGACGTCGCAGAGTGCCAGAACGGTGAATAAGGTGGATGAGGACACACCATAACGTTTTCATTTGAAATAAATTGCCGTATACCAGAAGTGATGTGTGACACAGAGTTTTGCCATTATGGAGGATGATTTATGGCACACTTTAAAACACACCTTGTTTAAACCGTAGCTCACACCTGACTGACTGAACCTAACAAGTTGAAACTTGTCACATACTGTTACTAAGGTTCAAAGTGCCGCTTCCCATATTGAAGATCCATGCCTTTCTTTTGGATGGCTCTGAGCAGCAGTCTTCACTGTATTTTTGGATCACAATGGGAAGGCTGCTGTATCCTCTGTATATCTGCCTTTTGAATTCAATCTCTTGCAATGTTGCTTTTGTTACATTCTTTTGTTTCACACATACATTCCCTTGGAAAAGGAACAGTATTTTTATAGCATTTTCATACAACAGTAAATATTCTGCTTTGATACTACATTAAAACTCAATAAGTTATAGTTTCTTAAAGGTTACTTGTAATGTGGAAACCTAAGTCTCAATAATAAATATTTCATACTTGACTAGGTTAAATCTATTCGTCTGTATTGCACTTTGAATGGGTTTTTAACCTGTGCATAATTTTGTAACACCGTGCAATGTAACATAATACATGGGAAATACTAGTCCATTGAGTTACTCAGATCTTCCAAATGTTGACACATTTTATATGCAATATATAAAAAAAATTACATTCACTTGTATTATCACTAATCTCAGAAAAGTCTTTAAGTATTAGGAAGCTATCAAGTTCATAGTAAAGAATATGAGTTTCCCAAAGTATGATTTTCACTTGAAAGCTAGAGTTTCATCATTGGCAATGAATATTGTTACTTGTTTTCCTTGAGGTGAATGATTCACTTCATATTTCAAGGAAAATGTGTACCAAATACCCAACTTGAATTCCCATCACTTTTTTCTGTCATTCATTCAGTTAAAAATAATGTTCCATGAAAAAAGTAGCTAGTTCAACTTACCAAACAATTGTACAAGAGGTTTCATCTAAACAGCTATAGCATAGACAGTATGAAATCAAAGTGCTTTATGTTTCGCATTCTGTCATAAATATGTACTCACTGCTTTTATTCTTATGAAGGCATCAGCAGTGTACTCGCTATTTGTCGTCTCTGTCAGCGCAAAAGTCAACTCAATGAAAAAGACAAAGAATATTTCAGTATTATTATGTAAAACTATTTGACCTCATGGACCCTGTGAGCATGTCTCAGGGATCTCCAGAGAGCCACAGACTACAATTTGAGAATCCCTGACCTCAAGCATATTCAAGTCCTAGTGTCACACAAATGTTTGTGTATCCTTATTTCTCTGAAGTAGCCTGGCAATTGTTACACTTTGTTTTATTCTTTTAGAAGAAATTTAGTTTGTCTTCATTTAATTCTGTTATCCTGATAATCAGTGAATAATACTAAAAAAAAAAAGTTGGTAGCAGATTTCAGTCTCATTATTCAGCTTCATTTAAATGCTGAAGTTTCTGTCTCACCCCCACCTGCTGTAAGGTTTCCCAGGGGGAGACAGATGGGTAGCCTCAGTCTCCTATTACTTACAACCAGGTAACAATGTTCTACTGGTTCCACAAAGTATTCCATAGTCTCGTCAGTGAAACATGGTAAATGAGGGAACACTATACAAAGAAGTATAGGTGTGGGCTCTAGAAAACCACGAACACTCATGTGCTGTAGGGCTAGGTTGTAGTTTTGAGCCAAGTTTTGAATACATGGTAATGAAAAGAGAAAATTAGCTCCAGACTCTTTGATAGTAAACAATGGACTATAAGCTATATGTCAAGGTTTTCCATCATAGACATGAACAGCAACCTCATAAAAAGTTTTATGTTCAAACACAATGAATGTACGCATATGTCTGTGATGCACAGTTGATTTTTGTTATTTGCAGTAGTTATGTTCTGTAAAGTTGCTGCAAACATTGGATTAATGAATAATGAACTATTGCTCTTTGGGGACACACAGGGTTAGTTTTCTGCAAGCCTCTGGTCACAGCATTTCTGTCATCTCAAATACTATTTGCGTTATATAGGTTGGTTTACCAAAGTCCTTATAAAATAATCCAGTCACATCAGCCTTGAAAATCTGCTGTTTCACATTATCCATTTTTCTGTACAACATTCACTATGTATTTTTAAATTTCTCCTACAGTCTCTCCTATCTACAGAAGCTGCCTCCCCTGCAAGTTTAACATTTTCTTACTGTCTCACTCTGAATTGTGTAAGCCAGCCAGCACTAGCTGAGAAGAGCTCAGCATCTTCTTGATATTAGGTAACATGATGATAAAGTTCTTTGGCTATCAGCCTCACAATAATGCTGCTCACTATTCTTTTCATTGGTCACTTCTCACAAATTCACAAGTTTAGACCCTTTCCCATCTTGTCCATAGTTTCATCCTGCATACAGATGATAGTTCAGCACTTTGCAGAGTAGACTTATGTACAAATTAAGAAATATCCTCATCCTTTTTCTGGATGTTCCATATCATTGATTCATTAATATTGAACCCGTGACCAGCAGCATTGTAACTCATGCTGGAAAAAAGCTTATCTAACATGTATTTTCTCCATAAGGCACATCACAGCCTTCTTACACTTAGGAACACTTCATAGCACTTCAGCACTATGCTTGTGGAACCATTTTCAACTGTAAAAGCACCAACAAAAAGCACAAAAATGCAAAAACCAAGGCACTACATAGACTGCTAAAAGGACACTTGTTTACAGCATGAGAACAGAAACTAGAAGGCAGAGCAACACTGTGCTCTCTCAGTGAGGAACGTGTGCATGGGTAACTCCAATTTTTTGCTGCTCTGTGTACATGCAAGAAGGAGGTAAAAGTGTCACAAGTATTGATTTTGGGGTACCAAATGAGTAGGTGAATCCACAAATACAGAATCCATGGACAATGAGGACAGATTGTATTTATACAGAATTTAAAGTTCAAAGGTATGTGGAATTATAAGAATCATACACTCAGAAACAGAAAGGTGAAACTGCAACTGTATTTTTTTCTGTCAGTAATGAAGGTGTTCATCTATGAATTCATAATTTTTAGGGACATATGACATTGTATTAGGATTAAGGATACTAAATTAGTTTTTTTTTACACATGGTATAACATGAAAAACCCACAAATTCTGGACAATTTTAATTATGAGTTATTTATCCAAATGGCATCAACTCCCAGTATAGGTCCAATGAATGAAAATAAATTTCAGTTATCTCAGTTTTTAGTAGTGAATGAAATATTGGTAGAAAAAGTATGATGCTTCAATTAATAAAGAAAAACTACCAACTTGCAATAAAGGTCATAAATCAGAAAACATTTCTAAAGCATTCAATTCTATTTTGCAAATTCATTTTTGGAAAATTAGCATTTCCTTGACTATGACTGACTCCAGAAGTTTTAGAAAAGGCAACCAAATATATATAGAAATACAGTTTACAGAAAAACATCATTATTATCCATTTTAAATCATTTATAAGTATTTTAAGATCTCCTTATTAATACTTAAATGTTACAAGTTTTGTCTCAAATTTGAATCTTTATCACAATACGAAAGAGAAAAGGTAGTAGATTATGATTGTTTTTTTTAATTTGGTGACTTTAATAATTTTTATTTGTTTCTTTTTGTAAGTTTCCTCACATTCTTCATTAAAAGATACCAGCCCTGAATTACTTTATCCATATTACTTGTTCCTATGTCTGGTTTTGATGCTAATTTAGATAAACCTTCTTGACTCAACTATTTTGCATCTCATTATTAATAAGTGAAACTATGTAATAGAATTATGTTAAGTCTCAGAAATTTTAGAAATAATTTATATAATGACGTATCCCTTTCTTAGTCATATAGAAACAAATAAAAGACCACCTTTCCATTTCCTTTTTCTCTACTTCAACAGTAAGTAAAGTACCCTGCTTTATGATAGGCTCAATAAATATAGAACTATAAATCACTGGATGGCAATTGAGCTGTGAATCCCCTTAAATTTAAATCTAGGGTCACATATTAAGCACCTGAAGGAACAACCTTCATTTATAATCCTCCAGCCCTCAACAGGGAAAGATTCAGGAGCTTAAACTCTGGGTCAGTCATGTTGCTGGTCTTAATTATACATTCTAATAAAATGTTCTCTGTAATGAGGTTTATGTTCAGTGTCACTGATTCATCAAGTATTTATTCAATATCCAGTTTTTACCTTGAACTGTGCAAGTCACTTGGGATAGGAAAATGAATGATACTGTGTATTACTGACAAAATGTCATTTTCAAGTTAATTTTTATGTATGGAAAGAAGTAATCATCATTTTCATTAAAAGATCATCCGTTCCCCAATATATATGTGTTGGTCTATTTCTATACTCTATAGACTATCCTGCTGGTTGACTTGTTGATCTTTGCACTAATCCCACACTCTGTTAGCTTCTCTGAATTTGTAATGACCCTGAAATCTGGCAGCATGTGCTCTTCTTAAAGATTATTGTAGCTATGATATGTCCTTTGAATTTCCATATAAATGTTAGAATTATCTAATTATGATCCACCAAAATGAAAATGTTTGGATATAGATTAGAATAGTAATAAATCTACATATCAATTATATTCTCCATTTATTTAACTCTTTATCAAACTGTCTAAGCAATATTTTAAGGCTTTCAGTATGGATGTCTCACATATCTAATTAAATTAATTCCTGGGTATTTTGTTTTTTATGCTATTGTAGATGGTATTTTTACATTTTCATTTTGCAATTACTACTAGTTTATAAAAGTACAAGTGATTTTTTTTATATTGACCTGCATCTCTAGTTGACCATCTGAAAATTCTTTTATTCTTTCTGTAAGTATATGCTTTCATTTGGAATTATTTTCCTTTAGGTCAAAACTGTCTTTAGTATTTCTTGTAGTGAAAATTGCTATGGACATCCAGTTTTGTTTAATAAGCAATTTGTTTTCTACACATTTTTTAATAATATTTTTGTTGAGTATAGAATTCTATGTTGACTTTTTTTCTTTTAGCCCTTCAAAGACATTTCGTTTTCTTGTTTCAATAGAAAAATGTCAGTTGTAAGTCTCATTGTTGTCCTTATAAAGGCAATGCATCTTCATTTTACTCTATTTTCAAGGTTTCCTTTTAATCTTTGGTTTCAAATATTTGGCTCTGTCATGCATTGGTGGTGTTTTGTTTATATTTACACGGCTTAGGGATTGATAAATTTCTTAAATATGTAGATTGACATATTTCATCAAATTTGGAAATGTCTCCGGCATTATTTTTCTAATATTGCTTTTGTCCCATTTGTGTCTTCTCTTTCTGATATTTTAATCACTTGTATTTTTTTCTCTCTTGACTGCCTAATACATATCTCCTACAATGTATTTTCTTATTCATATATATATAAAATAAATAATATATATATTAAATATATATTAAATACATAAATACATATAATACATATATTATATATATTTAATCTTGTACTTCAGTTTGTATGTTTTCCATTGGCTTGACGTGAGTTCACTAGTTCTGTCTTCTGCTCTGCCTAGATTTCAGCTAATCCTCATCCAATGTATTTTTAACTTCACATGTTGTACTTTTGGTTCAAAATGCTTATTTGATTTTTACATATGTTTAAATTTTGTGTTGAAATTCTTCAGATTTTCATTAATTTTTCCATTCTTCCTTTTATTTACTTTAAGATATTTACAATAGTCATTTCTGAGTGTTTGCATTACTTGTCTGCTTCTATTAACTGCCTTATCTTTTATTAGTAATATTTTCTTGCTTTTTAATATGCCTAGTATTTCTCTTTTTCTAGTAGTTTATATAGATACTACAAATAACTTTAGAGATAAAGTTCCTATAATATTCTCCAAATGGGTTGCATTTATTCTCTTAGGTTGTAAGTTAAGGAACTGAGCTGGGGCTGAGTTGGAACTTTACATATACTTAGCTCACTCTCTATTTTCAGTTGTCTAAAGCATGAGATCCATTTTGTGGTTATTTCAGCCTCTTTCCTCTAGTGGGACTTTGTGTCCCAAGCATCATAATAAGAATGGAAGTTCCTTTCTGACTTTCCTAACTAACAACCTAATCGCTTTTATGATCCCAGAACCCAGCACAGACTGCATGGGGGAAGGGTAAGAACAGTTGTCCATTTAATGCTCCTCTAATTTCTAATCTGTCACACAACAAAGACATCAAACACTGCTCTGATATTTCATTCCTCCACGAGACTCCTTCTTGCTTGAAAAGTAATTTATGTATTCTTTTCAATTACAATTGACATTCAATACTATTTTATATTAGTTTCAGGTGTGTAGCATGTGGTTACACATATATTTAATTTATGCAGTGATCCCCCTGGTTAGTCTTCACTAGACTCTTGTCCAACCCAAACTTCTCCTGTGTACAGACTTGACAAGTTCTCATCATAGGAAAGACAGTCCATGTACCTAGGAAAAATTATTCCGTATTTAAAACTTTAATTAAATGATTTTTGCTTTCACAGTTCTCTGATGTCCTTTAAAAATAGGATTTTTGTAATGCCTGTTGTGATTTTTTTCCCAAAAAATTCTTTAAGTGGAAGCAGTAGCATGGTGCCATCTACTTTATTCTACCCAGTAGTGGAAATTTATCTGAAAATTAATCTTATTGTTTTTCCAGGTGGGCAAATCCTACCTAAATTTGTGTACAGTTTTTAGTAGTCATTAAAGATAGACATTACTGCTTTTTAAGTAAATTATAATGTTGTTATTCAAATTATAATGATGTCATTTAATTATATTAAAATGTCTACTTAACTGGTAGAATGACTAAATTGCCTTGTCAATTTAGTCAAAACAGTAAATATATCAACTGTTTACAGCATTTTCCCAATGTTATTTATGCTTAATTATATCCCTACTAAGCAGCAATTTAGCTTTGTGTCACATATATCTGAATGACATTAGAATATTAAATTTCTAAGATGGGATGAATGTTGTCACTTAATTGTCTTATGCTATTGAACAACTTTTTTATATTGCTCTTTTATAGAATATATATTACCACAAAATGTGTCCTTGCTCTTGAAACCATATCTCTCATTTCATAAATCAGTATTTATAAGAATAAAACTTAGTGTAATTATTTAAATAAAATAACTAAATTTTTGGAAGTTTACTGCTGTTGTCGGTCTTGTTTAAAATAAAGATAAATGAAAAGCACTGGATTTAGAGAACAATGGTGACTAACTGACTCTGAATCTCTCATACACCCTTCCAAATAAATCATAAAATCAACAGTAATGGCAAATAAATCCAAAGATAACCTATGACTTCAACATCATTAGAAGACAGAGAAAACCAACCTTAAAAAAGAGAAAAAGAAAATGTCAGCAGAGTTTCTATAAGTTACATGATATTGCAAGAAAGAGGTTATGGAAAATGAAAGAGAAAAGACATAAGAGACTTGATAAAAAAAAGTGAGGATGGCAGAGGACATAGATGACATGGCATGTCATTTCAACTGACCCAGAACAATAATCTTTGGCGCCATCCAGCAAAGCTATTAAAGTTTAAAGAGAAAGTCCTCAGAATCTTTAGGTGGAGAAATGGAAATGTAAGAAAATAAGAAAGTCATTCAGACTTCTCAAAAAGAAATACAAAGCAAGGCACAAGTAGAGTGGCATTTTCAAGATATGGAATAAAAGTGTGAGGCAAAGATATATTAGGTCAAACCCTTTTTCAAGTACCAAGGTTACAGAAAAACAGATTTAAATATGCAAGGACTCAGGGAATATTGTACACATTTACTCTTCCTGAAGAATCTACTAGAGGAGGAGCTTCATCCAACCAAGACAGAACTAACTGGAAAAACTTTGCAAAGGGACTAATGATGAGCATTCCAAGTTTACTTTTAGAATTACGACTCAAACAAAGGTAGAATCACGAGTAGCAAAATAACACGTATGAAATTAAAATTTGTGACAAAGTATTAAAGAGTCTGACCACTGGCCCAAATCCTACATGTCATCTTTCAGGCCTGACCTTAGGCAAATATCAAGGTTTTACCTGGCAGGCCACGAGGGGTAATGCTGCCATCCCCCCTCAGACCTGCTGCCCTCTACTACACTGCAGTCTCTGAAGGGGGTTGTAGTAAAGGACCCCCCCTACTGGTTGGCCACGCTCTTTGGATACAATATCATATAAAATTTATTAGAGACAAAGAGATAGAAAGCATATGGTAAAGGAAACAGTAAAAATGTTTATAAAGGATAAATCTGGTTAAAGGATATATGGGTGTTCTTTGTAATATTTTTATATTTGCAACTTTTCTGTAAGTCTGAAAATATTTTCTAGTAAAAATTCAAAAATACATATAAACTAAGAAGAAGCTATTTTCAAAAGGTATTTCCTTGGGAGCATAATGAACGCATATTGGCTTATAACATTTGATATCTTTCTGGATCTCAATACAAATCAATTCCTCTCTAAAAACCGTAATTTCATGTTGGCTGGATTTCTCTGTTTGTGCCTCCAAATTTGCTCTCTGGATCTCTACAGTTTGCTGTGTTCCCCGAAGGCTGCCCTTTGTGGACTGCATTAATTGGCTCCCTTTTCCTAAGGTTTTCTCTTGTGTGTAGCCAATGAGAATGTAATCCTGATCAGCATGTGTGAGACAAATGAGGTGAAGCTTGCTTTGTTCCAGGCTTTGTTCCTCTACCAAAGTTTACCGTTTCTTTTCAGTGGCCCTGTCATACAGATACAGTTGTAATTCAAGCTACAACTCTATCTACAGGTACTATACAACTGCTCCTTTCCTTTGCTGAGTGGGGGTAACAGCAACTTTGGTCTTGTGAGCCTACTCCCTAAGCTTCACTATCCCTTGATGGTTTCCTTTGACCCTGTCCACACCTTTGTTAATATGCCCTTTACTTCCCCAGTCATTCTTTTTGAGTGTGCTCCTTTTGCAGGGATCTTGTCTGGTACATTATGCTAATGCAAAAAAAAAGGAAAATGTAATGTATTTAAAACCTAAAAATATTTTGAAACCTGTTTATTAAAAAATGCAACTATTAATAGAGGCAGTGAAATAGCATGAAAAATTAATCAGTTTGAAATACCACATGGGCCATTTCTCGGATGAAACCAATTTCATTTTGTTAAGAAAGCATCATATTAAAAAATAAAAAAGATTTCTATAGAATAGCTTAACATAATGGTGCACATACAATTCAGTAGGAATTACATATTTATACATGGATAGCAGAAGCAATGCCTTGAAAACAAAATGAAGCCTGTGTTATTTTTTTTAGTGCCTTATTACAGTAAATCAGTATCATTTAACTTTCATCTCTTTCCTTGCAGCCATCTTCAAGACCCCAAAGAACACTGAAGGCTAAGAAATGTTCAAAGTAGCTAAAAGAAACAAATATAAAACCATAGCTACTTTCCCTAATTTTTCTTTATCTTCCCTCCATTTTTTCTCAAAATATTCTGTTCATATTCTATAACTAAATCCACCTGAATTCTACCACTGAATAGTAATATCAGCAAGTGCGGTAAAAGGGGACACTTTCTTTCATTCAATTTATGGTAACTCCATATTCCAGTTGCATAGTCTCAAAACCTTGGAGTCATCCTTGATTCCTATCTTAGTCTCATACCTCAAATCCTATCCATCAGCAAAATCTAATGGTTCTCACTTCCAAATATAAAATCCGGCTACTCATCACCTCTTCCACTGCTCCATCCAAGTCTAAACCACCTTCTCCTCTCACCAAGATTACTATAACAGCTTTCTAACTGATATTATTGCTTCTGACTGTCCTCTACTAAGTAACACAGTGGCCAGAATAATCCCTTTAAAAGTCACATAGGCTATGTCACACTTCTCAGAACTCTACAATGATTCCTCTTTTCACTCTAAGTAAAACCCAAAGTCTACAATTGGTTAAAAGGATCTATGTGATCTCATTCCCATTACCTCTCAAAACTCATTGCCTACTAATTTCCAATATGTTCCCTCTCCTTTAGCCACAGTGACCTCCTTGCTGCTCCTAAAACTCAACAGGCATGATGGCACCTTTACATTGGCAGTTCTCACTAACTGGAATGCTCAACTCTCAAATGTCCACAAGACAAACATTATGTATTTGTTCAAATGTCACCTTTACAGTGAGGCCTACCCAGACCTCGTACTTAATATTTGTAAGACGTCCCTCGTCCCACTACTTCCTAACCCCATCTCTTTCCTAATTTATGTTTGTTCCATAAGAGTCATTGTATTATAACTTTCTATATCATTTATGTATTATATTTATTATTTATGGTCTTCTGTGACTCAAGTGCAATGACTGGCACTAAACATGTGTTCAATAAATCATTTTTTTGAATGAATTAAAAAACAATAAATTTAACAAATATGTATTGAGTTCCTCCAGAATTGTTGGGTACTCTAAAAGTTTGTTGTTGTTTTTTATAAACATTTACTCTGTGTACTAATCATGAAGTCTAAATCATATTGAAATCATGATATGATACAATTAAAACACAAAGAAAAAATGTCTGAGTAAATCCTACGCAAATATCTCTGTACATATATTTCAAACATACACAAATGTAAATATTTATCTTGTCATTCTTTCCACTTTTCTCTGTTCTCCACTCTCATCTCAGCTACAAAGGGGAATTATGTGGTCCTACTTTTCTTTCCTCCACCATAGCACTTAATATATCCTATTGGGGTTATCTGTTAATGTGTCTCTATTTCACAATCAATTATGAAATTTTCCAGGGCAATGTCTATTGTATTCACCTTAGTTTTCCCAGCACTTAAAGTCAGTACTGCATAAATATTTAATGAAGAGAAAGGAGAAAAAAGGGAATAAGAAAGTGTACAGAATTTCCATGTACATTTTTTTGCAACCTGTCAATATACAATTGTTTCAAAATATAAGAAAAAGAATTAGGTTTCTTTCCAGAATTTTTATTAATGTTTTCATCAGTTGTAGGTAGTCAGATAAAAGAAGGCCATCTGTAGAAATTCTTGAGTCATGTAAATTCAACATAAGGCAAAAGTGAATTAATTTATACCATTTCTAATTTTTTCTAATGTAAGTTTTATTTCATGTAGGTAATTGATGATTTTTAAAATGTCACATAAATATGCTAACACTTCTATTGTTTTGAAACTCTTAGTCACACTTAGGGCACTATGAAAAATTTATTAGCGTTTGTAACAAATACAGGAAACCTAGATCACAGTGCCTTAAGCAAAACTTTTAAGAGATTAACTAAAATTTGAGCAGCTGTTATTATCAGTAACAAGTATGGATTTGATTTCTAATCCCTATTTATTCAATGATGGCTTTACTATCAATCACTTTAAATATAGTAAGAAGAAAGACAGAATACTAATTCAAGTCTAAATATCAAAAACTCAAGAGTTTCTTAAGTACTATGAAAAGCACTTGATCTATGAATCTGAAGCTATCAGGACAGTTAAATTGATCAGCTATTGTATTAACTACATCCTAGGATAGGCTGATCAATATTTTGCCTCAGATTAAAAAACTTAAGGTTCTACATTATTTCTATGATGAATAAGAAAAACCTAGCTGTCCAGTAATATGTAAATTATTATAGGCAAATAAAATGTATTGTCCACTTCGGAATTTTCTTTTCACAAACTGGAAGGCGTATTTGGGAAATGTCAAAATCAACAGTTATATTGACTTTTGGCCAACATGTTTTCCAATTACCTTTTATCCAAAAATATAACTCAGTGTTTCTTTCTTTTCAACTTGGCAATGTAAAAAGATGCACAGCTCTAAGAAATAGGACAAAATCAGCGTAACACATTCTTACCTACACTTTTATCTTTAGGGATGATCTAATTCTAGCATGAAGAAAAGCCTATCACAAAATTATAACTACAAAGATTAAATGTCTTATTGGTTTATTTAACAATAAAATTTAGATCTCAATTAATCTCCTTTTCCTGAGGGAATAGCCAATTCTTGACCCAGAAGACAGCTACATTATGTATTAAAGTTGGAGAATGACCATGAGATCATACCTTATTGCCTTTTACTGGTTAGCTCACAAGTGCCTACTTGAAAATGCAATATTCCTAATGAGAATGAGTCTGAAACTGGAAATTTAACAAGAATACGTTTGTGAACATGGACAATAGTTTACTTACTTTTGTGCTTATTCTGTAGTTAGCTTTTATTTTTAAAAATGGATCTTGAGATCATTATGCTAAGCATAATAAATCAGACAGAAAAGTCAAGAACCATATGATTTCACTGATATGTGGGATATAAAACTGAAAGCAACAAAGAAGCAAGACAAACACATGAAGAAACAAAACCTCGTAGACACAGAAAATAGTCTAGTCATTACCAGAGAGTAAGGGGCAATAGGGATTGTAGATGAGGGTAAAAGGGATCAAATATATTGTGATGGAAGGAGAACTGACTCTGGGTGGTGAACACACAAGGTAATATACATATGCTGTATTACAGAATTGTATACTTGAAACCTATGTAATTTTACTAATCATTGTCACCCCAATAAATGTGAAGTATAAAAAAAAGCATCCCTTACTCTACCCAGAGTATTGTTTCAAAGAGCGTCCTTCCTCCTCTCCACAGAGCTTTTTTCCCTGAAATTGAATCTCTAGTATACTTCCCTCAATTAGTCACTCCCATTCGTAGATGTGACTCTGAATGTAATCTTGTAATTATAGGCGTATCTCTGTTTTAATCTAATAATTACGAATATGTTTTGTCTCTCAAAATTTACACATGTTGCAGAGGAGGGAATATGTTTAAATCGCTGTGAACACTGTGGTCAGGTAACAAATACTAAATGATTAAAGGCTGATCATACTCCCATAAAAAAGGCACTGTACTTACTTCAATATGTATACTATTGTAATTCAAATGAACTCTATGAGTTCAATAAAAAAAGAAAGCTACATGCATACTGGAAAAATTGGCTCAACAGGAAGGACCCCCCACTGTGGAAAAACACATCAAAGTTATTATTCTGCCTTCTCATAGGGAGAACTGCTGTTTAAAAGTGATAGCTGTGCAAAGTAGCAAAATAAAACATATTTTACAAAAATTCCTACTTATGAGGGAAATCATATGAGTAGAGAAATAATTATATGGGATTTCATGAGCCAGAGAACTTCGATCGTTGATGAAACCTACACCTATCTTTGCCTAAAGAGAGTAATTTGTAATACATATGCAAGGGGTAGCATTAAGAATTATATTATTTTTAACAAAACTATGTCACACATATTTTGCCAATATAATTAGACACCGAGCATATCATGCAGCCCACTGAAATCATACAGAACATTTAAGACCATTTTCAGGTATGCTCATACTTTCTAATTAGGTATTTTATTATGGATATAGTCTTCACTTCATAAAACTTCCATTAAAAAAAATTTTCTACCATAACTTTGCTATTAACTTGTTAGTTTTTTTTATTTTTTTCCCCTCCTATGTAGAAGTTGTTCTGCTGACTACTAGCATGCATTATTTAAGGGACAGTGATAAAAAAGAAAGAGCAGTATCAAGAACTCGGTGTTTATTTGTACGTACAATAACAGGAAAATCTATCTGTTCCATTAAATGTATTTGTCATCACCAAAACCACAGTAGAACAGATGTACTCTCAGTTTTCTTAGAAAAGGAATCACCAAAACAAAACCAAAAAGGCATTTAGCTATTAAAATCTATTTACTTTGAAAAAGGATCTCAACACTGACCTTTCATCCTTTACCAGCCCAGATTCAAACTGTACACCCTTTTCTATTTTTTTTTAATCTAAGGCACAAATTATCTAAATTCATTTACAAATATTTTAATATTTACAAATAGCTACTCCACTGTTTGACATAGGATCTAAATATCTTAACGCAAAAAGAACTCAATATAGAAACGGTACCTGTCTCAACCAGGGAGGCAAGATAGTCTTATAGAAAGAGAACTTCTTTAAATAAAAACAAACTAAATTTATTGAGTACTTATTATATGCCAAACAAAAGTATTTACCTGCATTAGTTCATAATGATCCTATGGGATAAGAACTATCATTACAACTGTTTGAGAAATGTGGTACAAGGAAAGTAAGCTCTTTGCCCATGAATATAGTTCCTATAGGTTAGGGGAAGTGAGAAAGATGTGAACCTGAAATCAGCAAACTCAAAAGACTGAGCCCTTGGATTCAGAAAGGATTTTAAGAATTTGATTTCAAAGGCAATGGAAGTAAAAGCTAAAATAAATGAATGGCACTACATCAAAATAAAAAGCTTCTGCACAGCAAAAGAAATCATCAACAAAACAAAGAGGCGACCAACCTAATAAGAGAACATAATTGCAAAAAATACCTCTGACAAGGGGTTAATAACCAAAATATATAAAGAACTCATACAACTGAACAACAACAAAAAACAAATAGTCCAATTGAAAAAAAAATGGAGAGAGGGCTTGAACAGAAACTTCTCCCAAGAAGGCATACAAATGGCCAGCAGATATATAAAAAGATGCTCATTTCACTAGCTAATAGGAAAATTCAAATCAAAACCACTGTGAGATACCACTTCACACCTGTTAGCCTGGCTATTTTCAACAAGTATTCTAATAGTAAGTGTTGGAGAGGTTGTGGAGAAAAAGGAACCCTCGGGCACTGCTGGTAGAAATGTAAATTGATACTGCCACTATGGAAAACAGTATGGAGGTTCCTCAAAAAATTATGAGTAGAAGTACCATATAACCAAGCCATTCCTCTTCTGGGTATCTATTCCCCAAAATCTGAAAATATTTATCCGTAAAGATATACCATGTTTCCCCGAAAATAAGACCTAGCTGGACAATCAGCTCTAATGCATCTTTTGGAGCAAAAATTAATATAAAACCCAGTATTATATTATATTACATATGATATATGATATGATATGATATAAGATATGATATGATATGATATGATTATATTATATTATATTATATTATATTATATTATATTATATTTATTATATTATATTATATTACAGACTTGGTCTTATATTAATTTTTGCTCCAAAAGACACATTAGAGCTGATTGTCCAGCTGGGTCTTACTTTCGGAGAAACACTGTATGTACCCATATGTTCACTGCAGCATCATTCACGGTGGCCAAGACATGGAAACAACCAGTGTCTTTTGATAGATGATTGGATGAAGATGATATGGTATACGCACAATGGAATACTATTCAGTCATAAGAAAAGATGAAACACTGCCATTTGTGACAACATGGATGGATCTTGAGATTATCATGCTAAGCAAAATAAGTCAGATAGAAAAAGTCAAGAACCATATGACTCCACTCACATGTGGGATATAAACTGAAAGCAACAAACAAACAAGACAAAGAAAAACTCATAGGCACAGAGAACAGTTTAGTGGTTACCAGAGGAAGGGGATGGTGGTAGAAGAGGGAAAAGGGTGTCAAATACATAGTGATGGAAGGAGAACAGACGCTGGGTGGTGAACACATAATGCAATATACAGATGATGTATTATAGAATTGCACACTTGAAACCTATATAATTTTACTAATTAATGTCACACCACAAAAAAAATAAATTAAAAAAAAAAAAAAAGACTGAGCTCTTAATCATTAAGCTTCCTGAGTTAAAGGACTTGACCTGGCAAGTAACTAGCTATGCAACCACTAGTAAATTATTTAATACTTCCGGACACGCTTCAATTTCCCTTAGTTGTAAAATGTTCTTGAAATGTTTGTTGCAATAGCTTAATTCTCTTGGCTTCAAATAAAAACAATATCACTAAGTGATTCAGCTTATGAAACAACATGATAGTACAAGAGATCTTTTCTCTTAAGTAAAAAAAAAAGAAAGAAAGAAAACTTTCTCTTCCTTTCTTCTTCATATTTATTGACAGGCATTTGTTTGCGAGGATGTGAAACAACAATATTTCTCTGCCTGAATCTGTGAGTATAAAGAAAAAAGTCATGCATGGCTTGACTCCATTTCTTTCCTAAGAAAACCACAAAGACTCGATTGTGAGGATATGAAAGAACAATATTTCTTTTCCTGAATCTGTAAGTATAAAGAAAAAGCCAAGCAAGACTTGACTCCATTTCTTCACTAAGGAAGCCACAAAGATTATGAGAAATTGTTATTTTGATCCCAAGGCAACCGGAAGTGATATCTTTCTCACAATGAATATGAAAACAATTCATTCTTTTTAAAAAAATTAAAACATAATAATATATTTAGTAAAATTCACTATTTTTGATGTACAGTTGTGAGTTACAGCCATCTAACCACCACTAAAATCAAGATATAAAATAGTTCCCTCAACCCAAATTCACCATTTTTGAAGTACCATTCTGTCGGTTCTGAAAAACACACATAGCTGTGTAACTACCACCACAATTAAGACATAAAACAGTTTTGCCACCCCACAAGATTTCCTGGTACCCTACTGTAGAAAATGTCACCTCTATCCCCTTCCCCTGGCAACCATTAATCCGCTTTTTTGGCTCTATAATTATGCTTTTTCCAGAAGTCATTTAAAAAGAATTATACTGTTTCTAGCTATTCGAGTACAGTTTTTCCTCACACTGCATAATGGATTTGAGATTTATCCATGTTGTTGCATTTATTAGTAGTTAGTTCATTTCAACTGCTGAGAAGTGTTGCATTGTATGAATGTAGCACAATTTATCCAGTCATCAGCAGAAGGATACTTGGGTTGTTTGCAATGATTGTGAACAGAATAGCTATAAGCGTTTGCATACAGGTGTTTGGGTAAACATAAGTTTTCACTCCCTTGGGCAAATACCTAGCAATGGAATTCTGGGTCATATGGTAATTGTAAGTTTACTGCATAAGAAACAGCAAAACAGTTTTCCTAAGTGACTATACCATTTTGCATTTCCACTAGCAATTTGTGGATTCAAGAGAGTCCAAGTCACTCATGGTTATTATCAATTTTGTTGTTGTTGTTGTTAACCATTTGAATAAGTATATGGTGTTAATTCACATTCCCCAATGACTAAAGATTGAGTGTATTTTCATATGTTCAATTGATATATATCTTCTTTGCTGAATATCTATCAAAAAAATTTTTTTTCCAGTTTTTGCATATGGGATATCAAAAGCACTAAAAGAAAAAGGCTAAATTGATATAATATAAACTCTATGTCATAGAAGTGTTAAAAGGACTTAAACCTTATTTAAGAAAATTATTTTAAATGGGATGATAGGAAGAGATAGGAAAGTCAAAGAGAAAATTAAAGGGAAAGAATAATAGAAAATGGAAAAAAGCATTTATTGAGCACCCATTGTTGCTGTGTACTATAAAAGGTGTTTTTGCATATGATGCTAGTTATTTTAAATCATTGATTCTGATACCAGTTTATTCCACCAGTCAGTACAGAAGCCTATCATATAAGTCAAGATTTTCTTCCCAATTCAAGGGAGGAACAATTCCTTCTTGTTATGTATCTCAAATAAAAAGTTATTCTTCAGATACATTCAAGAGCCAAATTCTTTTGAACTCCTAACCAATCACATCAGCAAGAGGAAGCTTTTAAGATAGCTAAGGGGAAAAGTGACAACTAAAAGATAATCAGTTCTGCAGTTCGGTGTGAACATAGAAGTCCATTCATTAAACAATTATTTATTGAGCACAAGCCTATGTGTGGTCCTATGCTAGGCACCGTTGAAGAAAGAGAACTTGTAACTCTCTCCTAATCTTTCACACTCACTCACCTCAAGAGAAATGACATCCTTAATAACTGTGATTCAAAAGATAAATAAGTTTAGTAAAAGAAATGAAAATATAATTCTGAGGGAATTTTCAGAAGACACAAATTATCTAAATGAGAAGATTAGAGAAATCCTAAAAAGAGAGTGCACTTGAAGTGATGGTTCTCAAAATGAGCTATGAGGTCAATCCATTTTAAGGAGGAGGAGAAGTATGGAGTATGTAGGGTTTTGTTCAGAGAACAAGAAAAATAAGCTCATTGGGTTAGATATAGAACATGTTGAGATATGTTACAAGGGAAAACCTTGGGAATACAGACTGAGGTCAGGTAATGCAAGACCTTGCTATGACATCATTCTTTTCACAAATATTTGCTGAATGCCTGAGGCAGGTACAGCAGCAAGCACTGACAATATTTGCCACAAGTCAGGCACATAAGTGTCTGCCCTCATGGAGGTTACAGTCTAGAGGCTTCGGCATTAGCACTTTATTCAGGAGGCAATGACTATTTTGAAGATTTTTCAAGCAGTTAAGCTGGGTTTGGGGAGGTGAGCTGGAAGAAGAACAGTCAAAATAGATATTTAAATGATTTTCTCTTGCATCCTCACTGTGGTTTAGCTAAAAAGTGTGAACATTGAGAAATATGTAGTGTTTTATAAATGAAACTCATTTCTAAATAGAGTTTTGGAAGTTTAGACTTAGGATAGGACTTACACTGAAACAAATGTTTTGCTAAATAGGAGAATCATGTGGTTTACATATGGGCAAATGTAGTTTATATGCTGGCGTGGAATTTATGATATGCTTATCTAGAAAGAAAAGTATCTTGTATCTATACACCTTAATGATATCCATCCATCTAATAATGCCTGTACCAATGAGTGTGTCCTTTCTACTTAAAAGGAAAAAAGCTAAAGAAATAGATTATTTAACTTGCTTCAAACCCTAATTAATAATTAATTGTTACAGGCTTCAACTTCAAGAAAGACTGAGATAATATTTCACCTCCTGCTTCTTTCGGTAATTGAGATTTAAACAGGAGTGAAATTTAACAGGTTTTACTCTAGAGAACAGAACATTCTGCACATTTGATGTCTCCTTGGCATTATCTTCTGATTTCCACTCAGATAATGTCTGATTCATGAGATAATAGGACAGATACTGTTACTAAGAGTTAGAAGTACTGCTGGCTCTTCTATGAGCACCCCTCAGTCTGACACAGTGATCCCAGAGTTTCCAAGAGGACATTCTATTACGGAGTTTATAGTGTCCTATGTCCTTAGGGTCGGGGGTCAAATATTGTGTCTGTGCTGTAAAACAGACATAAAATCCTCAGATTTGGTAACTGAAACAAACAACAGGTGATTTCTTTTAAACTTTTCAATAATGTAATCAGGCATTACCTAGCATGTATAATATAAGGACATAGTATTTCTGAAATGAAGATTAATTGATTTTGACGATAATGAGCATAGGAAAGGCAATAACAAAAATAATAAGTATTAAAATATTTCACTATGCTTGGTCTCCGGAAGAAAAACTGCTTACTTTCCTCTCTACTATATATACTGCATAAACTATAAATCTATATGATATATAGTATACATATGTATTATATATATATGATACATATATGATATATATAATATATATCTATATATAAAATCTTAATAGTATTAAACCTCAAAAACAAAGCAGTAATCTAGCGCTCTATCATATCTGATACTTAACTGTTAAAATGTGAATTTATATTTCAACATTATTTCCCTCCTAAATTGGCTGCTGTGAATTTCAGCATCAGAAGAAGAGATCCACAAGGCTTTGTAAAATTTAAAAGGGAAAAAAAAAAAAAAAGGATGGGAGTGGTACTTCACCATTCTCCCAAACGTTTGGGTTGTCTTTACCAGTCTTTTGAAGACAGCACCAAGAAGAATTATAATCATACATCACAATAAGGAACCCAAGTTCATTTTCATCGCAACAAAGGTGAGAAGAGTTTATCAGCAGACACTGTGATGGAGCCTAAGAGCACTGGCTCTGGAGCAGGAGGAACTAGGATCAAATACCACTTCTGCCACCTACTGCTCTACCTAAACCTTTTCTATCCCCAGACTCACTTTTTCCCACCACTAGTCATTAGATCTGCATCATCCTACTATTATGAATAGTTTCAGTCATGTATGAGAAAATTATAGATGTCAGTTACTATTACATTTAAAATCATTTGTTTCTTTCTATTCTTGATTTCAACATGACTCTAAGACAAAAAGAAAAAAAAGAGAAATGAAGTAGAACTGAAAAAATGTTTCATCAAATTTTAGATGGTATACTAAAATAACACATTGACAAAAATTACCCAAATCAATAATAAACATTTAATATAATTGAAGAAGAAAGATGTATTTGAAAAAGCTGTATTCTCATTTTGGAAAGAATTGCTAGTATTGGTCAAAGAGGAAAGGTATCCAACAAAATGAAAACAAAACAAAACAAAACAAAATTTTAATTCTCAGAATGACAAAAACTGTAGGATACCATCTTCAAAGAGGCAACTAAAGAAAACTTGTCTTACAGATGGAATAAGCAATTAAAGAGGCAACCCATTTTTACCAGCTTGTTACTTTGCCAACAAAGGCCTATTTAAAACCTACTCTTAGCATGAAAATCTGGCATAGTAACTACTAGATATATGAAAAACTCCATTAGGCTCTTAAAGTTACTGTAATTATAATTTTTAACAAAGAAAGATAGTTATCTCCCATTAAATCTAGTAAATCTTGAATCCTGGATCCATTTGGTACTCACATCTCTTGACTTTTACACTACAGAATTATATATAATATATATAATATATATATAATATATATAAACTTGGATTATATATATATAAATAAATTATATATATATATATATATATATATAAATTATACATATATATAAATTATATATATATATATATATAAATTTTGGCACCCCAATTTTATATATAAAATTTATATATATACACACATATATATCTTATATTATATATAATATAAATTACATATATATAATTTACATATATATAAATTTTGGAACGAATTTCTTTATATATATATAAATTATGTATATAAATTATATTACATATATTATATAATATATATAAAATCAGGGGTGCCAAAAAAATGTATACAAGTGGACACTTTGGTCAACGTTGTTCAAGCAGTAGTTCACTGTAACAAGAAATGTCTGGACGCTGATGGGAACCACTCTGAGCATCTCTTGTAATTGCAGAAGTCAAATGTGACTTGTATTCATCTTTTTTTATTGTTGTATAATGAGTATTACAATTTTAATACAGTTTTACTTTCTTAAAATGTAGATACACTTTCTGGCACAATAGTATAAAATAACATATATATATATATATATATATATATATATATATATATATATATACACATATATATGGTATACTATATAGTATGAAATATACTGGTCCTATTACACGGACCAGTATTATTGGTAATCATGCACCCCAACTGCGAAGCAGCAAATAAGTAATGGATGGTAACTGACAATTACCATCCATTTAAGTCAGCTCTGATAAGATGTAGCATCACGTTTCATTCAAATAGAGGTCTTCATGAAAATGTATGTGATTGATTTTTAAGTTAATTGTAGTTTTCCATTGTTATACGTTAGTATTTTAGAAAAAAGACATACCAAATATCTTGGCCTTACAACACAATAAAAGAAACCATGTGTTGCATTCCAGCTGACCTATTTTAATTATGTTTTTAAAGAAAAACTGTCTTGCAAAATCCTAACACTAACATTAAATCAAGCACCAGGTTAGCTCACTTAAGAAGTAGGCAATAGATACAATATTTGCCCAAACAACTTTTCATTTCTCAATAAAATATGCTCCAGTGATCCTTAACTGAAGACAATCGTGTCCCCCAGAGGATATTTGACAATGTCTGAGGGCATTCTTCATTGTCATAACTAGGGGCAATGGCATTAGCTAACTAAGTCTTGCAGATAGAGCCCATGGTAGTACAAAACATCCTGCAAGCACAGGATAGTCCTCAGGACAAAGGATTATCCAGCCCCAAATGTCAATACAGCCATGGGCGAGAAAACCTGCCTTAAATTCATATCACAATAAGGTTCCAATTAGAATAATATTAATCCAAAATTACCTTCAGACTAGCAAGCAATAGGTTTCAGGAAAGTAATAGCTCAGATGTAAGGAGTGTTTCCCATAAACCAAGTGCTGTTTGGTTAATTAGCTTACTCAGTGTTAATCACAGTCCTAAGAGTTGGGCACCACTATATTATCCCTAATCTATGGATAAGAAAAATGAGACTTGAATTATCTTCCTCAATGTTACCCAGCTTTTAAGAGGCTGAGCCCGATTTTCAACCATAGTCGTCTAACTTCAGATTATATACTCTTTACTACATCATTATATTATCTTCACGTTTATCATAGAACCTGCTTTCTGATACATGTTTTTTAAAAGCATCATATTTAATAATATCTATAGCAATCCCTGATGTACTATTCTCTCCTGGAAAATTTCATTTTTGAAGATCAATAAAACTTCAAGCACACAGCAAATGTCACTAAATCATTATTTATTCATTTATTGCGTTTTTATTTCAGCTTTAGCAAATGTACTCAAAATGTCTAGAAAAATGAAAAATGTAACTAGTGAAACACATCACACTAACAGGAAAATGGAAACAGAAAGCACTTAGCTTTGTATAATATTACAAATGTAAAAAGCAAGTTAGAGCAAGAGAAAGGCTCATCGAATCATCAGGAGGTCTCACATTTTCAGTACAGCAGAGATAAGTTACATGCCACTAAAAATTCACTCAGGGAAATTACAAACTTACTAACTGGAATGTATGGTATGTTAGTTTGCTAGGACTGCAATAACAAAATAGTATAGACTGGGTGGCTTAAGGCTTAAGTAACAGAAATGTATTTCTCACAGTCCTGGAGGTTAGACGTTAAACATCAGGATGCTGGCAAGTTTGTGTTTTTGACTTGTACATGGCTGCCTTCTCACTGTGTCCTCACATGGCCCTTTCTCTCCATGCATACCTCTGGTGTCTCTGCCTCTTCTTGTAAGGACACCAGTCATGTTGGATGAGGGTCCCACCTAAACAACCTCATGTTAACTTAATCACCTCACTGAAGACCTTACTTCAAAATATACCATGTTCTGAGGTGCTGGGAGACATAATTCTGCCAAACATATGGCAACGACAATTCCTAAGAAGATACATGGGGCTTAATCTGCCCAGACCTTTTTCATGGAAGGCTAAAAGAGCAGTTTGTCAGGTATTAGGAAAAGTCTATAAGGGGATAAGTAGTGATAGGTCTTCCCAAGATGACACCACAGGTATTAAACCTAAATGGAGATGGTGTGCGAGACCCATGTGTCTAAAAATGCCAATTATAATCTCACCAATGGCCCTGCAATGCTTTCCCCACAATTATTAGACAGAATAATAAAGAAACACATAAAAGAATTTAATGACAAAAATGCAATGACAGTGAAAAAGTGTACTGAATCTTTGTCTTTATCAGTGAGAGAAGGCTAAGTGCAATCTGGCGTTCCTCTGCTCCTCTGCTTGCAGTTAATTTTTTTTTGTTTATGTGTTATTGCTTCTATTTTTATTTTTTTCTCTCTCTCTAAACTTGTAGGAACATCAGAACTGCTGCCTTGAATCTAAGGCAGTTGTTTTAACTAGAATTTAAAGCTTGCTTCTCTGTGCCTGCCAAGAAGCAAGAGCATAACTGCACGATGTATTGTTCTCTCCCCTCTACTCCTGAAGCAACACAACTTGCCTCCAGAGCTGTCTGCCAACTCAGCAAGTCAGCAAACACAAAGAAAAAGAGAGAGAGAGAGAGAGAGAGAGAGAGGCAGAACAGAAGGAAAACACCAAATTGAAGGATGACTGAAGCACTGGTCCCTCCCTTCTAAGGAGTATTTTCTTAGAAAACATTGCTAATTTAAAGTAAGATAAGAAGCAGCATGGCTAATAATCAAGAACATTTAAGTGTAAAAAAAAATCACTAGTACAATTTTTGCACAATTTTTGATGCTATTATAAATAGGGTCACTTTCTTTGCTTCCTTTTCAGAATTTTGTTGTCCATGTATAAAAACGGTACTGATTTTTGAATAGTAATTTTGTATCCTGCAGCTTTACTGAATTCAGTGATTAGATCTAACAGTGTTTTGGTTGAGTCTTTAGGATTTTCTACATATAAAAAAAGTCATCTACAAATAGAGACAATGTTTACTTCTTCCTTTTCAATTCTCGTACCTTTTATTTCTTTTTTCTTGTCTGAATGGTCTAGGATTTCTGGTATTATGTGGGCACAATTGTCTTGTTCCTGATCAACATCACTACAGTCATTTGGGAAATGTAAATTAAAGCCACAATGAAACATAACTTATACTTGTTAGAATAGCCATCATCAAAAAGAAAGATAACAAATACTGGAGTGGATCTGTAAAAAAGGAAACTTTGTGCACCGCTGATAGAACTGTAAACTAGTACAGCCACTATGGGAAACAGTACGGATCATCCTAAATAATTAGAACTAGAACTATCATATGATCCAGCAATTCCACTTCTGGGAATAAATACAAACGAAATGAAAACACTAACTAGAAAAACACTAACTAGAAAACACTAACTAGAAAAGATGTCTGCACCCCCCTCCCCAAGCTCACAGCAGCATTATTTACAACAGCCAAGACATGGAAGCAAACTAAGTGTCCATCCATAGATGAATGGATAAAGAAGTTGTGGGAAGGTGTGCGTGTGGGCATGTGCACACACACACAATGGAATAATATTTCATTAAAAATGAGAAAATCCTACCGTTTGTGACAACACGGATAGACCATGAAGGTTTTATGCTAAGTGAAATAAGTTACACAGAGAAAGAGAAATACCATATGATCTCACTTCTATGTGGAATCTAAACAAAACAAACAAACATATATATATTACTTTCAAGCACTTTGTGAAGAAATCTTTGTATATGTTTTAACAAAAAGTATTACTTGTGCTCAATATAATTTGAAAATAAAACTGTAAGATGTTAGGAAGCAATTCAATGAAACAAAAAAGATGTTTACTTTGAAAATAGAAAAAAAAACCTTTTGAGGGGATATTTTTAAGCAGCATCAATTTACATTATACTTGAAGATCATTCAAAGTTACAACATGTACATAAATGATAATATGTTTTAGAAAAAAAATTAGTCAGTTTCTCTAGAATATTAATTAGACATCAAATTATTTTCCCTTTTGTAATTCATACTCCAAGACCTACTTTATTAAAATATTTTGTCAGCCAATCAAATTAAAAAACGGGCAGAGAACCTGAACAGACACTTATCCCAAGAAGACTTACAAACAGCCAACAGACATATGAAAAAATGCACAACTTTTCTAGCTATTAGGGAAATGCAAATCACAATGAGATACCACCTCACACCTGTTAGGATGGCTATCATCAACAAGACAAATAATAACAAGTTTTGGAGAGGCTGTGCAGGAAAAGGAACCCTCATGTTGGTGGGAATGTAAATTGGTATAACCACTATGGAAAACATTATGGAGGTCCATCTGACCTAGCAATGCCGCTTTTGGGTATCTAACCAAAAAAATCTGAAAACTCTTATCTGTAAAGATATATGTGCTCCTGTGTTCACTGCACATTAATCACATTGGCCAAGACATGGAAACAACCACAGTGTCCTTCTATGGGTGATTGGATAAAGAAGGTGTGGTACATATATACAATGGAGTATTACTGGGCCATAAGACAAGATGAAATACTGCCATTTGAGACAACATGGATGGATCTTAAGATTATCATGTTAAGCAAAATAAGTCAGACAGAAAAAGTCAAGAAACCGCATGTCTTCACTCATATGTGGGATATAAAACTGAAAGCAACAAAGGCACAAGTCAAACAAACAAAGAAACAAAAACTCACAGACACAGACAGGAGTTTAGTGGTTACCGGTGGGTAAAGGGGGAGGGATGGCAGGTAAAAGAGAGTAAAGGGGGTTCAAATATATGGTGATGGAAGGAGACGTGATTCTGGGTGGTTACCATACAATGTAATATACAGATGATGTGTTATAGAATTGCACACTTGAAACCTATATTATTTTACTAACCAAAATATTTAATAAATTTAAAAAAAACAATTGTCAAGGTAGCTGTCAATTAAAGTCTTAGTTTTTATACTTTTTTTTTCAGTTTTTATACTCTTGAATTTAGTTTTTTTTCATAAAATCTGCACAAGATCATAGAGTTGACTTGATGTAGACCAAAGATGTGAACCAAGACAACATGATTCCAGAACCTATGCCCTTATCCATTATATTGTCTCCATAAGAAAATGTCTTAATCACACTATATCCAGCACATACACAAAATGTCAATGCCCAGGAAGCATTAGAAAGATGCCTTAAATTTGAACAAATTTGGCTTAAGCTTTAAAAGACTTAAAGATCACCCTCGTCATTTGGCATTTTCATATTTTAGTTATGCTTATCCTGGGCTTTTGACTTCCCAGCACCATCCAAAAGACATATGCAAGTAAGCATATGTATCTTTCTTTTGCATTGGTGATTGGACGGAGACAAGAATCAGGTATTGCTCTGTATCTACAACATATAGCAAGTGCCTGAAAAAAGCATAGTAGGCATTTAAATAAATGATTGTTTAATGAACAGATATGTAAACGAGTTAACTGTAAATATGTTATTCAGTAATTTGATCTCAAAAAACATACTTTACACACATGAAAGGTCAGAAGCAGGCTACGGATAACAGTGAATATCCAGGAAATCTGTATAATACTTACCAGATTAAGAATTTCCTTAACACAACGATTTCATTTTCAAAATGCCATAAAAACTATATTGCTATCTGTACTTTATACACAAAAAAGTAAGCTTCATGACAATCCCAGCCAGCACAGTATATTTAGGGAATGGCAGAATCACCACTCAGACCCATGTTTTCTGCTTTTAAGGTGGGTCATTTTCCATTCCATATACTCTACCAAAGAACAACTTATACCTTAATTCAACCCCTTTTTTAAAGATTGACATGGTATATACCAAATCACCTTAAACTCCTTAAACTTTTTTAAATCATAAAAGATTAACAAAACAGTTGCTTCTTGTTTCAAAATACACAATATTTACTAGGCACTTATATAAACTATATTTTCTAGAGCAGTGGTTTTCGAACTGTACTGCATATCAGGATCATCTGGGTATTTTTTTAAATCCTAGTAACAGGTCTACATACAGTAAATTTTAAACCAGAATCCTTGGGGCTGGATCCAAGGCACAAATATTTCTTTAAAACTCCACAAGTGTTTTCAATGTGCAGTCAAGTTTGTGGACCATCCTTCTGAGTTTTCCTAGACTCTTGCAGTATTCTGTTTACACGCTTATTGGATTAAAAGGCAGACTTTAGTTAGATAGTAGAGGTGAAAATAGCAACACGTGATGGTGTAAAGGAAAATTTTAAAAAGACACTTAAAGAGGAAAGTGTGTGAAAAAACGTGCAAGCATACATGTGCATGCACACACACGCACACACACTCACACATTACAGAAACATGGGCTACTAAGAATGTACTTTAAAACTGTATATGTTCTTGTCATTGCTGTGTCCATCAAATACATCAATGATAAGTTGAGGGTGATTTACTTTTTAGCAGTGGGGTTTTGAGATGCATAAACCGCCTGTGGTGAAACAATTATTCCCTCAGAAGCTTTTGTTTTATCATCATTCTATAAATTTTGCATAACTTCAACAGCATTTACGAAGATGGCATCTACAGGGCAGAAATTGTGGTTCACATTCTAGCCAGTTAGAATATATCAGGTATATCAAGGGATCAATTTTGCTATTTTTGGTTCAGATAAATTTAAACAAAGGAATTATAGTAATATATTCTCACTTTATGATTAAAGTTGGTCTCTATAGATGTCACTGTTTCTATAGTAGTATTTCCTAAGTTGACACTAAACCTGGCAAACGGCATCAATAAGGGGACAAAAATTTAATTTGTCTTAATAAATAATTCTTCAGAATAGATACACTTAAATATATTTTGAACAGAAATAAGCTCTTCTTAGGGACAAGTTAAAAACACTACAAAAAAATCATAAAAATATCAGTACGTAAAAGAAAGCCAGGTTAACAGGAAAGACTTAATTAGGTATCTACAATATTAAGCATGAAATAAGAGCTTTATCTCAAAGAGGATTATTTATTCTTCCCTCCTCCCTCCATCCCTCAACTGTTGACTAAGGGTTCAATCTATATTTGGAATATAATAATGCTAAAATCCTAAAACGTATTCAAGATACACACACACACACACACCCCTACACTCATATGTGAAAGTACTTCTTCTGGGATTACAAATACACTACTTGATTGTACCATAACTCTTGGTTGCTTCTAATTTTTCTATTTTTATACTTTTTTTCCATCTTTGTTTTTCAGTCTGAGTAATTTCTGTGAACCTCCATTCAAGTAACAACAATTCTTTCCACAGCTGTATAAAGCATGCTGATGTGCCCATCAAAGGTATTCTTCATTTTCATTATTGTGTTTTCATTTCTAATGTCTGCTTAATTTCTTTTTATGGTTTCCAGCTCTGCTAAAATTAACCTATGTGATGTGTATATTATCCACTTTTTACATTAGAGTCTTTAAAATATTAATAATTGTTGTTTTAAATTTTCTGTGTGTTAGGTTTATTATCTGCATCTGGGTCATATCTTTGTCTGGTTCTGTTGAATTTTTTATGTGGGCAGTGTCCATTTTACTGTGCTATTTTGTGTGCCTCCTAAATTTTGTCTAAAATTGAATATCTTCTGTAGGCCATTTGACAATGAGTAAACAGTGTTTGTCTTTCAATGAGAGTGACTGTCCTGCTGGTGCTGAGGTTTGAATCAATCTGCTTAGGAGTTGAACTAGGTTTGGGGTTGCTGTTACCAAGGTTACTCTCTGCACCACAGACTTCCAGTTCCTCTAGGATCTTGTGTTTAGGGTAGGACCTAGTTGGATGGAGGGTTTTTCTCAATAGCTCCTCCACCCTCCACCCTCAGGTCTTCCCTATGCTCAGTGCCTCAGAGCAAGACTCTCTGTATGTTGTTTTACTCACCCAGCAGTATTCTACTTTCTTGTTATTTGAAGCTTTTAAGTCTGGGTGGTGGGGGACAAAAGTAGGATGCATATTCTCTGTTGTTCTGATTAACCCTCAGTCTCAAATAGACTTGGAAGCCCTGGGTCTAGAGATTGTGGCCTTCTCAGCACTTCAGTCTCTTCCTTCAACTGTAGTTCTCAGACTTGGAGCTATTCTTGGCTTTTCCCTAGGGAAAGAGGGTATTTTTCTTCAGTCTTCCCCTAGCTTCAGTGGATTTTCAGCTGGAACTCTAAGGGTCATGGTTTGTCCTTCCTCTAGCACTTTAAGGCTTTTTTTTTATAAAGAAGGAGAGAAGGATCCATGTGGTATTTCCTGCCTTTCCGAGTGGCTGCTCCATCTACACTAAGCTGGTAGTATAATAGAAGAGATGCTTCCTGAGGGCTCTAGCCAGTTGTTTTACTGTTTGTTTGTTTGTTTGTTTATTTGTTTGTTTGTTTGTTTTTTCCAATGACCATCCATTGAGGTCCATGGAAAAAAGCTGGCAAGTTCGTGCATATTTCCCTTATAGCTGCAGCCTCTGATAATGTTATATATTCTCTTTGTAGCCTACATTGTCTTTATTAATTTAAGAGTTCAACTTAATTTTTTAAAAAATACTTTTACTGAAATATATCTGACATATAACACTGTATCAAGTCCAGGTGTAAATTTACTGATTTGATAAATTTATAGTCTAATATGGTTGCCATTGCAGCCTTAATTAGCACCTCTATCACATCACATAATTACCATTGCTTTTTAGTGTTTGGGGTAATTAAGATGTAGTCCCTGGGCAAGTTTGATGATTATAATACAGTAACGTTGTCTATATTGACTCTGCTATACGTTACATCTCTATAACTTATTTACTACCTGTTTTAAGTTTGTACACTTAAATGACATCTCTTTTGTCTCCCCGCCGCCTATTCCCTGGTAACTACCATTTTATTCTCTGCTTCTATGAGTTTGTCTTTTTTAGATTCCACATATAAGTGATTTCATATATTACCGCCAACTGGTGGCATCCACCCCAAGCAAACAAGTGCTCACGTTCTGTCTTAAGTTTCAGGTTAGTTGGTTGCCCTATGATCTCAGGTCTTTGTTGTGTTCAGGAAAAGTTATTTGAAAATAATTTTCAGATTGCACAGCCTTTTGCTGTTGTTTTAAAGATGAGAATGTTCCTTCTACATTTCTATATCTCAAGCAGAAAGTAGAAATCTCTTGTTTAGTTATTAATACATATGTTGTACATTATTTTATGGAGGCATGATCTTGTTTGTGACTAATATACCGTGTTTCCCCGAAAGTAAGACCTAGCCGGACAATCAGCTCTAATGCATCTTTTGGAGCAAAAATTAATATAAGACCCGGTCTTATTTTACTGATTTTACTATATTTTACTATAAGTAAAATTTAGACAATGTTCCTTTTCTAAAAGTGTATCAGAAAGAAATCAATGAAGGAATAAGCCCCCAAATGATAAGGATACTTTTCTATAATTTTGTGCTTGGGAATGTACTGGTACAAATCATAAAAAAAATAAAATAAAATAAAATAAAAATCAATTTGCAGGCTATAATAAAATTACGGGCCATAGATTAAAAAAATTAAATAAATAAAATCATCATGACCTTGTGAAGAATGCATTTGCCAGACTAATCAAATTCATTTCCCTAGCAAAAGAGCACAGGCAAAATAATAAGCAATAATATACTATGACCTTCTATGGCTTCTGATTTTGCTCTCAATTAAATAATTTTTAAAATCCAGAAAATATTGTTTAGGACAATGTCAACATTCTCTTCGGTTCATAGCACTGTCAGTGTCCCAAATGCCCTAACACACTAAGAGGTTCAGGATTACACGACAGTCTGTCCTCCTTCTTTGACCACAATGCTGTAAAGATGCGGCCATTACAGTGTGAAGACCAAGGTTCATTTTTGCTGGTAAAAAACAATTTAATGGTTTTGTTAGGGAAAGCTTACCGAAAAAAATATACATATAATAGACATCCCATTCACAAATATTTTGATACATAATATGTAATAACATGAGATGAATTTTTATAACAAATACCATGTTTAACTTCTTATCTGTTTCTTTTAAATTCAACATAATATTAAATTTAAGCTTATGCAAATGCCTTTGTCATTAAACTGCTCTGAGGAGATAACTAGAGATATATCCCCAGTTCCTATGTATCTATTCCCCCATGATATTTCTAGATATTATACAGAATTTATTTTCTAAATCATTTTCTCACATTCTTAACACTGAGACTATTAAGTTTTCTTAACACTAGGTCTCCATATTTCCTTCCGAAACTTAAAACTATGTAAAAAATGTGTTTCTCCCAGGAAAGGTCATGCTTGAACAGTTCTAAGCTCATGTCTTCTGGGTTACATATCTCATGCATCATTCAGATGAGTCCAAATAGAGAATAATCATGGCCTGGCATCTGAAGGGGAACTCACTTCTGACAGATCCTCTCCAATAAGATATAGTCTGTCTATTCAACAAACTGTTGCTGCTAACCCCATGCAACTTCTAGTCAAGGATCAGGGTTTTTTAAAGATCAAACATTAAAAATTGTGATCTCATAAGTATAGAACAGTAGACATCAAGCAATATTTCTACATAGTCGGCAAGTTGGATGCTGTATCATTGACTTTGCTCATTACAACCAGTACATCAAAGAACTGTGGTAAACAGCAAAAATGACATAGCTGAAGAGAAACTAGGAACAAGAAAGTAGTGAGGAACGGGTAAATTTCACCAATACCATATTCTGCCAAGAGCTAAAGATTTATTTAGATAGGTAAAATAGCTTCTGACTCATTTTATATGACTTCTATATATGATTTGACACTGTTGAATCTTCTGTATAAAACTTTCTGCCTCTTTACAGTCAGAGATTCCTAACTTCTGCTTGTCCTACAGCAGACCTTTCCTTTTCAATCCCTTTTGTTATCTCCTCTTCATCTAACAGCAACATAAATAAATGTTCTTGACCTTTTTCCTTCCTTATTCTGGATGCCCAACCTGGGCATACTTAATTGTTCTCATGATGAGATGCACCCAACTTTATCTCCAACTCTGAGATGCCACTTAAGTTCCAGAATTATGTCTAGCTTCTTTGAACTGAACTGTGTTTCTCCAAAATTAATAGGCTGAAATTCTAACCCCCGAGGCAACTATGTCTGGAGATAGGGTCTTTAGGAGGTAAAGTTAAATGAGGTCATAAGGGGCCTGATCTGACAGGACTGTGACCTATAAGAGGAAGTAAGAGAGATTGTGCATTCTCTCTCGGCCATGTGAGAACACGGAGAGAAGGAGGCCACTGTCCAGACTGGAGAGGAGCTCTCAGACATCCAGCCCTGAAACAGTGAGAAAATAAATTTCTGTGCTTTAAACCACCAGTCTGTGGTAATTCAAGCTGATTCATACAATAGCCGACTACTGGTCATCTCTACCTGGATTTCCAACAGGTAACTCAAGCTAAAAGTGTCTAAACTAATTCTCTTTATCTTTCCATGAAACCAGCCCTTCCTCTTGTATTCTATATCTCACGTAATAGTAGCAAGCCAGACGGTTGAAAACAGTAAGAGATTCTCTTTACCCTTCACCCTCTGACAGCCAACCGATTATCAAATACCATAAATTATTTTTTAATCAAGCCATAACAATATCTCTCCACTACTAATGTGGTAATACAGAATCTCATTTCCTATGCGGACTATTTCACTAGATTTCTCATTTCTAGTAGCTTCCTCTCTTCAAGTTTTATATCTGAGCAATCCATCTTCTGCTATCAGACATCAATCGAAAATGCAAATCTACTAAGGTCCCTCGTCCACCCCAAAACTTTCAGTTTTTTCCATTGCTTATATAGTGGCAAAACAAGCCTCCCTCCACCATGATCTGGGTCCTGTTTACCTTTCTAATTCATTTCTTGCTGTTCTGTATGTACGCTCCTTTCTAGTCATTTATTTATATGTTAAGACTCAGTTTAAGACCCAGTTTCCCCTAAGAAGAACTTCTTCACCCCTTTTTCTTCGAAGAACTGACTGACCCAAATTTGATGAACATACTGCCTTACTAGTCTCTTTCACATTAAAGTTCTAATCTCATCAAGGTAAGCAAATGCATCTCATTGGTTAGTTGTACCAAAGTGTGTAATACACAATGGACATGTAATAAATATCTGTTGAATAAAAGAAGGGATAAAAATATCAAAGCTCCAATGAAACTACAATATTATGTAAGTTAAAAAAACAGAATGATCATAAACAGGAAAATGGTTAATTAAATGGTGTTATAGTAAATAAAAATTTCCCAAAATCATTTTGTTAAATAAAAATAGTAAAACATAAAACTGAACATATTGTTGACTACAATTTAATAAGAATTAATGTGTGTGTGTGCTTGCGAGTGTATGTGCGTGTGTGGGTTCTGGCATATACAGGATATTACAAGAGTATTTATCAAAACATTATCAGAAGCTGCTTCCAGGTGGTGGGATTAGAGGTAAATCATATTTAATTTTTATACATGTGCATTTTCAAATATGACAATAAAATTATTATTCCTATAGCAAAACAAAATACTAAATGGAATTAAGATGTTTAAAAATCTAAACAATCATTTGTTTTTTAAAATATGAGTTTGGTAAAGGTTTGATTTAATTTGACTTATTTAAGTTTCTTAGGGTTGTGAGAATTAAGCAAAGTAAATGAACAAAAAATACAGATGGAATTCAAAGAAGTCAAGAGCAAGCAGTACAGTCAAGATTCTGGGAATTGGAATCAGGAAACAAAAGGATGTTTGTAACCTGGATATCTGTTTCTTTGAAGATACCTAATCTCTCGATCCTGCTCTTCTCCACACATCTGCTTCCTACAATCCCCACCCCCTCTGCTTCTTCCACTCTGCTCCAGCTTTCTCTGCTTTTCTATACACTTAGGCCAAGACCGACCCCTCTACTCTGAGTTAATATTACCTTAGTTTGAGTGACCACAGAGGCTAACATCTATGAATCCCAATTGCAAACTTCTGGGAGAATCTGATCAGCCCCCCCTTGGATAAAGTGTGGCCGATCAGCTATGTCCAGGTTGCTGGGGAGGGGCTAACATAATTGTATTTTATAAGCATGGTTCCTCCCCTTGTGGTTGTGGAGTGGTAGTTTACAGAAGAAAATAAACCCCAAATAATAGATAACAATGTAACAGCAAAAACTGAAAACTGAAAAATTTTTTTCTTATATTTACTCACATATTTACTAGGTTTATGTATTAGTATTTATAGCTGGGAATATACCATTTGAGATTTTCAAAAGGACAATTCTCAGGTTGCTATTACCCTTGAATATCTACATATAAAAATATAAAAATAGATAGGAACAACAGAACAAAAATACTGACAAAAATAAATATATGTCCATATCCTTCATTGTTTGCTCTTCTGTTTGACTACAGTTATCTGATTCTCTAAAAATCATTCAAATTTGAAAGATATATAGTAAAGACCACCAGACATGACATCAGAACCTGAGTCTAATTTTCCCATTTGGTATATATATATAGATGATGATTTTAAAAATCCATTAATTTCTCTGATTATCAGTTGCAAGTAAAGAGAATGAAATCTGACATGATTACTTCTTTATACTGCTATAAAAACATAAGTCAATTAAAGGTATAAAAACCCCAACTTTGGGGGGCATAACAGTAAGAAATATACAGTGCCAAGTATCAACAAGAAACTTTATTTCTACCTGTACTAAAAATGTAGTTAAGAATTTGAAGATAATATATGTCATGACTAAACCTTATTTCAGCACTCCAGAGGGCACATATAATGTAATGCCAAATTACATGTTCCTCATGAAGAACCAAAATAAAATCCATGATGTAAAAGTCAGGTTGCAGTGGCAAGATGCAAATAGAATAAGTTTCAAAAATAATAAAAATGGTTATTTACTTAGAGAAGAAAAGTTAACCGTATATTTCAGAAAAGTGCTGTTTTTGCTAATGTTTGGTAGAGAAATCTGAATGTTTGTCAGTCAACTATCGAAAATTAATTTTTGTGTGTTTAGGCAATAAATAAAGTCGGTACACTTTCTATACACTATAAAAGGTCAAAGAATAACCTAATTTGCTACTATCTGTGATGGTTTAACTGCCTCACACAAGTAAATACGGTAAGTTTCATTTTGGCTGGCACCTCTGAGGCTGGACCTAAAACCTACACCTTTTCCTATCAGCATTCAAATAGTAATAGTTACTTGCTTTTTGTTATGTAAAATATTAAGGGGACTAAAAAGATTTACAATTTTAAAGAAAGAACATAGGGCTTCTTTTTCAGGTAGGAAAGTACAAAACCATGGCACTAACACACTGAATATTGGAGGAAAACACTGATTGCAATTAGGAACATACAAAATATCTGAAAGTAAAATCCTCCCTGTAGAAATCATCGTTTTTAAAATTTAAGCTTTTGTTCATTTCCTCCAAGACTTAGGGTAACTAGTGTAAGAAAAAGCAATGCGGTGAATAACATACATTTCCAAACAGAAATAAGGAAATATAGTTGTTGTTTTTTAATTCCAAAATAAAATAAGAAAAGCTCTTCACTGAGAGCTGTTTTGTTTTTGTTTTTTTCTCCTAAATCAATGGTGGAGAAGCAGACAAGTTGATGTCACCAGCCACAGTCTACTGATACCTCTTATTGATATAAATGGCAAATCTCACGTATTGATTGGAAATCCCTACTTCAACACAGGGACATTCTAAAAATCCATTAATGATGCTGAGCCTTGTGTCTTATTTAGGATCAAGAAGTAACTAATGCTGTTACCTTTTCCTCAAACTCTTCACTCACAACTTGAAAATAAAACTGCTTAAGGCTGCTAAATTAGATTTATTCTGGTGGCAATGATGTATATTTTAAGTTAACAATAGCAAATCAAAGTAGCATAAGAATTGAAGCTTTCAAACTCTGATATTGGAAAAGCAGTACCTACTATTTTCTTTTTTTTCATGCCAACATATGTGAGGGCTTGTTTCCTCTGTTAAATATATATTTATGAAAATAAGATACATATTTTTCTGCAGATATCATGTACAGGTTGTGTTTTGTTTTTCTATTTTTGTATACATGTCAATAGAAGGAAATGATGTATTTTTTATCGGTATATTTGAATCAGATAGACACAGTAAACTGTTAGAAAGATAAAAAGTTTCAGAAAAATAACTAGAAAATTGACCCCAAAAGGAAGAAACTGAGGTCAGATGGGAAAAGAATGTGGCATTATGTTGCAAGATAAAGGATAACCCAAGTGTCCCTAAAGGAGAACGGAGTGAGCAGACTTGACTCCCTGTCTTTTAAGAGAGAAAGATTTTGGATGACCCCACCAACTATAATCAGACTCTAATAAAGTGTAATGAAGTAAATTATAAACTGAGGTTGAACATCCAGAGATAAAAATATGATGAACATGGGTGTAGTTGGGGAGCACCAAGGAAAGAGTAGATATGGGCAAGAAGTATGAACATGAGGGCTCTATCTTCTCTTAAATATAGAATGGATGCCCCACTGGCATTACTTCTGGATAAGGCTATAGTTATTAATGGATTCCCTCGAGACAGTACATGGAAATTATTATTTTTTTGGCCCTGGCACTGGTACTGCTGGATCAAAGTTGGTATCAGAGAGTACAAGGGTACAGAGTAAATGCTCCTCTACAAGAAGAAAAAAAAAAATCAAATGTATTGATGTGTATAAAGAAAACAGTAGAGTTCCCTTCTCTTTTTCCCATCCCCAACCTCATAATCCTACACTTAATGTAGCCATTATAACATCAAATGTTAAAAATTTGGTAAATATTCTTACAAGGTTTTTCCTAGGTATATAAAATCCTTTTCAATGACACAAAAACAAAACTTGTCATACAAAGTCAATTCTAAAAAACTAAATTCTGAGTATGTTAACACCATCTTGGAATATGACGTTTAGAAATGAAAGAAACCACACAAATCACCTAATCCAAATTTTTTATCTTACCATAGAGGATTCTCACAGTTTCCAGGAGTCAGCGTTCTGGGCGTAGCTTAGCTACTCCATCTGCTCAGGGTTTCACAAGGCTGAAATCAAGGAGTTTCTGAAGTTTGAGATCCTCTTCTCAACTCACATGATTGTTAACAAAATTCAGTTCCTTCAAGAAATAGGAATAAAATCCCTGTTTTCCTTCCCAGCTGCCAGCCAGGACTGCTCACAAATTCTAGAGGCCACAGGACCCTCTCATAACATGGAGCTTCTCACTTCAAGGCCAGTGGGAGACTCTCTCTTATAAGAAAGCTCCCAATCAATCTTTTAAGAAATTGCTTGATGAGGTCAGACTCACCCAGGATACTTAACTCAAAATCACCTGCAAAACCCTTCAAAATCTTTGTCATACAGTTGAACCTAATCACAGTATGATACCTACTCATATTCAATATCCAATACCTCATCATATTTAGAGTTCCTCAAACACTCAAGAGAAGGAAATGATATAAGGATGTGGGTTATTGGGGAATCACCTTAGAACCCTGCCTATCACAACCCCAGTATCCAAGGTGAGCTCTTCAGTGCTATCAGCTAAAAGCTTGGGTATTTACCACAGCTCCTCCTTGGCATGCCCTTCGGCTATTCCATAGCCCGGGAAGACTACCAGAAGCTCTGCTTGGCGTCTTACCCTATAACTATCAATTATAAATTGGCAATTACCAGAAAAGCAAATTGGTGCTGAGTGTCAGGCTGCCATTTCTGCTTCCCTTCTTTCCAGCATCCTTGGCCCCTTATGTGCTTCCAACCTTGGTAACTAGTATTTAACTTTCAAACATATGTTATGTTAGCTGTAGTGTATTTTTAAATTTATTTTTATTTTACTTTTGAAAATAGCATCTATGTTTTTTTTTCCATTATTCTTATTAAGCATGCTAATCTATAACAAGATGTTCCACCAATATTGGAACCTGAAATTAAATATCTAGTAGTAAGATTTTATTCACAAATTGTGAATTTATAAGATGTAGCACATCAATAAGTTAAAAACTGGTACAGTCTTAAAATTAGCTTCTTTTCTGTTTTTGTTTTTGTTTATTTGATCAGTAAAATAGGTGGTGAATTCATTAGAAAATGGATTTTAAAAATCAAATTTTAATGTTACTCATTCTACTTAAATGTAAATTTTATTGATAATATTCCACACTACCAAGGACACTAAGCAAAAATTTTAGTGTATGCATCAGACATGAGCTTTTAAAATATATTCCCTTTAAAATAATCAATAATTTGCATTTTTTTGGATAAGTAATCATTGATAGAAACAGCTTTCATTTTGAGGCTTAAACTGGTCCAGTGATCTTTGGGAATTAAGAATGTCACAAGATTTTTCTGATGTGAAATTTTTATTGAATCAAACAGATCTTCAGCATAATTATAGCCAAATTTACACCCTTAAAGTTCTTTTAATTATTAACGTTCAAACACTTGGAAGATGCTTTTGTGTGCCTAATTAAATGTACTTATTCTCTTCAAAGTTTCAAACATTTCGCTGCTTTCTCTAATTGGTTAACATTATCCACCTACACGCTACTCATAATGCAGTCGGTCCTTAGACAGGCAGTATTAGCAACACCTGGGAGCATATCCAAACTGAAAATCAAAAGCATCCTACTCCTAGACTTACTGAATCAGAATCTCTGGGGTTACAACTAAGAATCTGTTTTAACACAGCTTTTTTATGCACACTAAACTTTGGGAAGCATTTATCTAGTTCATCTTGATAGCATTGGGAATTATTTTATTTTAATGACAACAAAACAAATAGATTAAAGAACTTATGGGAAAAGCGCCTCTTATATCTGTGCCCCTCTTTGAATTGGTCTATAAGCTGTCCCACCAAGAAGAAAGGGGAATCATAAACACACCCTTGCTGGGATATGCCTCTTGGACATGGGGCAAAGGGTCCTAGCCTGAATGTAGATTCTACGGTTCTTTTTCATTGCAATGTGAGGGTTTGGGGCCATAAATGCTGTCACAGTGCAAACAACTGAATGATAAATCAAAGATACTATGCAGCACTTCAGTCTTGCAGATTATGTAGCAAGGAATTTAAAATGGGATTTAAAAAAAATATAAGAGTAGACATAAGTTTCCATCATACCAAGAAACATACAGAATAAAAGCATAGACCTGAAAATAATATTCACAACAAATAAAAAAATAATATAAGTAATCAAACTGCTAAAACTATAATAAAGGAGTATCTTCCTTGCAATTCCTCTAAAAGGTAAGATAATTATTGCTTGTATATCAATATCAATATGACTTAGCCATTTCCCCAACCAACATTTTTAAATCATTTTCAATAAAATCATGATATAAATTTAAAGTTTAATTATTTAATATGACTGAAAAAGACAAAATTTAAAAATATGTAGTAGTCACAGAAATTAAAAGCAGAAAAACCTAAAGTCCAAAGTGAAATATGCACAGAATATAATCAGCTTTCCTCATAGTGATGAAATTCTAAAGCCACAAATTACGTAAATCTACATTAAAAATTACTAAATTTGTCATTCCATTCTAACTTTAAAAATACTCTTTAAAGATTAAATATTTTCCTAGGACTACAAGCAATAAAATAATATGTAAAATGCTAATATTACTAAGCCACCATCCAGCTGGTATTTTGCTTATTAGCATTTTGAAAAGATTTATACTCTTCTCAATCAAGGGCACATATTTGAAAGATAACTAAGCTAAAAGTATTCTCCTCACCAATGGAAATGTTTAACTAACTGTTCCCCACTTCAACCCCTCCCCTTGGCCCATCAGTGATCAGAGCTAATTTAGAGATAGCAGACCAATTTTTGTGGTACTGATACCATCAGAGGTTAAGTACTGATTTACTCTGTTTTCCCGAAAATAAGACCTAGTCGCATAATCAGCTCTAATGCGTCTTTTAGAGCAAAAATTAATATAAGACCCCATATTATACTATTATATTACATTATATTATACCTGGTATTCTATTCTATTCTATTCTATTCTATTCTATTCTATTCTATTCTATTCTATTCTATTCTATTCTATTCTATTCAAGACCCAGTCTTATAGTAAAATAAGACTGGGCCTTATATTAATTTTTGTTCCAAAAGACGCATTAGAGCTGATTGTCCGGCTAGGTCTTATTTTCAGGGAAACACGGTATGGACCCACTGAGAAACTAGCTACAAATGAAAACACTGAGAGATAAATCTAAAGTATGTAGCAAGAAAGGCTGATCCACATTTATTTTAAGTTCCATGTTCTGTCAGAAATTAATCTCTTTCTCAATGTATTATATTTAACCCCACCTTATAAAGGCAGGCCCATAATAAATAGTTTAGTATATCAGGGCAATTGAATACTTTATTTGGATACTCTGTAGTAAACTAGTAACTTTTGGGAATAATCGCTTGGTAAAAAAAGGCAAAGGTAGATAACCAGGCTTTATATTCAACACAATTAAAATGAAATTAAAATGTCAGTTATGAAATGACTGAAAATATTTCTAAGTTGCCTTTAAACTTCTTGAGAGCAAACAGCAGTGTCTTATTTTTATTAATTTACATATGATCCTTCATTGGTTTCAAACTGAATGTGCAATTGCTATTTATTTGTGTATCTAACACAACACTGTTTAGTGATGTGTTCAGTGTTTACATAAAATGAAATGTTTTAATTAAAATGACTTGAGAGTTATTTAAAAATGTTTTACCACATAAGCAAATCAAGAGCTGATTTACACGTAATTTTATACAAGTTGTCAATATGTGAGTTTAAAAATTATTAAATATATAAATGGACTTAAAAATGGAAAAGATTCAATGTAGATATGCAAATGTTTATCACTGATCTATTTAAAAGTTGATAATTTCTATATAATTCAAAAGTGCCTATACTAACTAAAGGGTATCTATGACCATATTCTTATCTTACTTAGGAATACATGGGCACATTCCACTAATCATTTCAACTTTCTTAGATATTTGATATTTGATAATACTACTAAAAATATTTTATTGAAAATGCATGAATTAAATAAGAAAAAAATATTATTTATTCAATTAAAATATAATCAGAGATGCACAGTGGGCTTACACACATTTTTTTTAAAGAAAGAGAATAGAAATTATTACCACAAAATGTTGGCATTTTTGTAGCATATCTTCTAATATGTTAATAGAATGCAATCATATTAATTCCGGCTTCTGTAGTGAATATTGGAAAAAAACATTTGTTACTTTAGTAATATAGTTATTAGAATCAATTCTAGATATTATATAATACTAATATTTTATCTGTTTTATTTAATGAATTGATAACCAGTTTTAAATTTTCATACACCTATTCAGCATGAACTGGATATTTAATTTATAGCAAACATTTATAGTTGCTAAGTACAGCAACTTAAACTATCTAATACTTCTAATGCTTTGGTGTTTGAATTATCTAAATTTTTTGGTGTGTGTTTATAAATTTTCATATTGGTAAGAATGTAAAATGCATCGGTAAGAATGTAAAATACATACACATAACACCTTTTGAATTTCTCAAAATTACGTCCAACTGTAAAGAAAAGCTTGGATGAATCTTTCCTAATCAAGTAAATGCTTCCCCAGACTATATCATATCTGATTTCACAGTATATTTTCTTATAAAGTAGACATTTGTAAGGTTAAGATTTAATGATTGGAGAAAATGGAGTATTAGGTAAAGACAAGCTATGCAAAAAAAAAAAAAAAAAAAAAAAATCATGGAAATTAGTTTACCTCTGTGGACCTGAAGGAAAATAATTAATTAGCCTAGTCCTTAGAGCACACTGACTCACTCTTAGTGCTGTCGAGAGTTTTCTGCTTTTTTTATTCCACCTTCCTTTCTAAAATAGGGGGGAAAAGGTATGAGTATGGTTGTTTTCCCAAACTAGAATAATAATCCAGGACAATATATCAAATGCACCTTGCTTTTTAGAAGAGTTGCTAGGAAGGGATACACTTATTCCAGGACCACTTGCCGCTATTGCTAGGAAAAGAGCTCTGTGACCCCAGAAGCCCAGAGACAGGATAAACAATCAGATCATTCAGTGTTCAGGTTGAATCCAACTTCGCCCATACATGTATTTTTCAATGAATTATATATAAAATGAATAATGTAATGTCCAATTACCTGGTCCTATTATATTTTGTTCCAGATGCTTCCACAGACCAAGGTAGGTTGAAATTTGCATTCTACGTAGTGTTAGATATTCTTGATTGTCATTGTCACTTTACTTTCATCAAAGCATAGTTTGTCCCTCAACTTTTTCCTCAGAAATTAGTCAAGTATATATTATCTTAGCACACTAATTATAAACATGCATATGAGATATTAGATGGACTATTAATTACCACTTCATTTTGACATTTACTTTATGATATTCAAATATTTAAATAAACACATGGTTGACATCTCTTTAGCTATTTAGAACTCATGGACTGAAAGCATAGCATAAAAATATAGCAATGATAATTTATTCATTTCTCAAATTCCAGAACAGAATAATCAGATGTCATTATTGCTCTAAAAGATTTATCGAAAGATGGAAATAAATTAATATTTCACTGCTGTGATTTCATTCTCCCATTATTTCAAACACGTTACTGAAGCCATCAGCCTTCTACATTTTTTATTTGTTTTTGGCATGAAGTCAAATCCTGTCCCCAGTACACTAGAAATGCTTGATAATCTTCAAAACACTGATCTACAACAACAACCCAATAACATCAGTATTATCATCACCCCCTTTTAAGGAACTGCAAATGGAAGTTTAGAAACTAAATCTCTCAAGGTCAACATGGCCAGGAGTGACAGATATGGGAATCAAATGTAGGTCAAGCCCATTCCTTTAACCACTGCACAATAATGTCTCTGTTTACTGCACTAAGTGATTACTTGCTTATAGGTCTATGCCCACCACTAGTATATAAACTCTTCAATAGCATGAACTACATCAAACTCATCATTTTCTTGTAAGGTAGCCCAACAGTGCTTTAATGAGCTATTCATTCTTTAAGGAGTCTCTGAGGGAAACATGCTCTGTACACATTTGCCCACACGTTCCTCCCTCACTTGGACCTTAGGTTGATCTTAGGTTGACCTAAAGGGCAACAGTTGACCATTACCCTCTGAATCTTGTTCATGTCTTCGAGTGCAGGCTCACATCTCAGAATCTATCTGACTTGGATTGACCTCTGGGCCCTTGGTCTCTCACGCTACCTTCCTATCCATGCCTATCCTCAGGCTTTTCCCCTCCCAGTTTTGAGGTTGGGCCAGGAGTCAGCTACTTCTCACGTTCTTTGTCCACCCCAGTCCAGGGCCAGCCAAGGGTGTTTGGAATGAGTTGTACACTATTGCCAACATTATGAAAGAATTATTCTGTCCTTCTCCCAGTTAGCCTTCAATTTCTCTGAAATTTATGTGATGATTTGTTCCAGTTAAGTATCTTGGAGATGGTTTTGCTGAGTAAAACTGAGAGGATGGTTTTGTTTAAAGCTGCCCTACTTCTCTTCACTCTGTTTCCCAAAAGCCAGTTGAACATATGTCCCCAGAGATTTGAAAGTTTCCACAAGCAGGTTTAGTCAGGACCCTGAGCACTCATACCAAATGGAAGTTGATTTGCTAGCTTCAGTTATTTTCCCCTTCTTGCAAAGTACTTAAGCTTTAGGCTTATAGCCAATTTTGTATTTCAGTCTGCTCATCAAATGTTGAGACAATAGCTAGCACCATTTGTACACAAAGTTTCTAAAATATTAGTCTGAACTAGCTCAAAGTTGAAGAAGGAAGCTTTTAGTGTGGCTTTGTAAGCTGTATGACTAGAAATGTGCATATTTCATTATTCATTTAGACTTGTTTCTAGCACAGCTCTGGGATATTTGTCATTCCATATTCTCAAACCTACACTTTTGTTTTATTTTCCAAAGTAACAGAGCACCATTATGTGGAAAGAAAGTCATACCAGACTGAAACATATTTCTTAAGTATGATTAAGTGAGCCTAATTCCCTTATAATAAGGATCTCTAAAATTTATCATCCTCCAGTGACTCATTTTCATTTCTATATTAAATGTGGAAAGGTTTCATTCTAGAAACTGAAGGTACATAGTAGTTATTTATTACAAGTGTGCCTTATACCACAGAGATTTAGGATTCTAACATTGGCAATCCATGTAATTAAATGTGGAAAAGTCTTCTAAATACAAATTATGATACAGAGAGCACACTGTTGATAAGTATATCTTCTCTCTAGCTCTTCTGTAACAACTTGCCACTTTCCTACATCTTTTTATGTCCTTCATCTTTTCTTAAATGGTAGCTACCTCACCTAAAATACCAGCCCTATTATTTACTAACTGTGTGATCTGGAGTAAGTTATTTAACCTCTGTGTGCCTTAATTTTTTTTATATCTGAAAAACAGGAGGAAAGGGGAAGCACCCATCTATAGACACATCAAATAACATAATACTTCTGCTATATAAAACTATTCATTGGAGGCCTTCAATAAATGCTACTTATTATGCTATCAATACATAGTACACCACCTCTAGATCAAGAAAGATTAAATTTTGATGTGTTGCTACATTTCAATGGGCACAGTTTGATACATTGTTGATCCTTTTTCAGTTTTGTTTTATGTCTGTGGGTAAATATCATCTTTCTCATATTGAAACTAATGCCATTGTCTTCTGACAAGTTTATTTACCTCTAGATTTACCTTTGTCCAAAACTTCACGCATTCTGAGAAAATATCAACATATCTTAAAACATCACTTCAATCAATATATTTCCCTACCTAACACTTCTAACTAAATTCCTAAGACATACGAGTATGAAGGCAGAAAAAGGAATGTGCATCTTTTTACTACTGCAGTATTTTGATGTGTGAACAGATATGAAATATGATCAACAAACAGTTCTCTGTGATATTCAATCTCTCCCTGAAATTACCATGGGCTTTGCCACACTCACATACCTTTCCTCAAATAATCCACCTTGAAGGGTCAAGAATACCCTTCATCAACAAGACAAATAACAACAAGTGTTGGAGAGGCTGTGGAGAAAAAGGAACCCTCATACACTGTTGGTGGGAATGCAGATTGATGCAGCTGCTACGGAAGGCAGTGTGGAGGTTACTCAAAAAATTAAGAATAGAATTGCCATATGACCCAGCAATGCCTCTCCTAGGTATATACCCAAAAAATCTGAAAGGATTTATCTGTAAAGATATATGTGTTCCAATGTTCATGGCAGCTTTGTTTACGGTGGCCAAGACATGGAAACAATCAAACTGTCCTTTGATAGATGACTGGATAAAGAAGACCAGTATATATACACAATGGAATACTCTTCTGCCATAAGATGAAATAGTGCCATTTGCGACAACGTGGATGGATCTTGAGATTATTATGCTGAACAAAATAAGTCAGACAGAAAAAGTGGAGAACCATATGATTTCACTGATATGTAGGAAACATAACTGAAAGCAACAAAGGAACAAGACAAATAAACAAAGAAACAAAAACTCATAGACACAGACAATAGTTTAGTGGTTACCAGTGGGTAAGGGGGTAGGGGAGTGGTAGATGAGGGTAAACAGGATCAAACATATGGTGATGGAAAGAGAACTGATTCTGGGTAGTGAACACACAATGTGATATATAGATGATGTATTACAGAATTGTACACTTGAAACCTATGTAATTTTACTAGCCATTGTCACCCCAATAAACTTTAATTAAAAAAATTAAAGAATATCCTTCCACATCTTTACAGATATCCAAGTTCTACTCATCAGTTAGCCTCAGGGAGAAGGGAGTGCTATTCACTTTATCTCCATGCTTCCTTGCACACTACCCCCATGATGAAAAATTAAATAGGTTGGCTTTTATCTTCACAATTGGACCACATGTATTTAATGATCAGTGCCTTAGAGGAAGGCATATAAATAATCAGTCCAACTCAGCACTCTCCACTCTCTATATTTTTTCCTTTTGGCCCTAAAGGATGTGGCCTTTTCAAGCAATAGAGGGGTATGATTTGAAACTTAGGTTTACTTAGAGCTTGAAATATATAATGTAGCCCTACCTCTGTTCTTTGATTCTAGAATGTTGAGGCTAAAAAAGTCAGATACTGCAGTTTTCAGCATGACCAAATCCACCCTCATAAAATATTACTTTGTCTTATTTTGAATCATTATGCATTAATTCCTTAGAAAATTCCTGGAAAGCATCATTAGGAGAGGATTCATGAATTCTGGATGCACTGGTTATTTTAACAATAGCATCTAAGTTTTACTCCATAATTGAACCCTATTTATTATTGCAAGCATGTGGCATGGCCAGGAGTAACCAAATTTGACATAAATTGTCCCAACAAGATGGCTCTCATAGGAAGAGGGAATCATCCCTTTTTACTATCATCTCTGGTAGTAAATACACTGAATGAAAAACCTTTCTTTTGACTCAATATATCTCCTGATTTATGCATAAATCATCCTTCTCATTTCAGCTAGTCACCTGAGTTCAGTAAAACATTAATAAATAAGGAATTCAAAGATTTAAAAAAATGTATCATTTACTACATATTAGGCCTTTAGGTCCTCACCATGCTATCATTATGTATTTATTTAAATTTTCCTCAAGGGTGGGAGTGGGCACATATTACTCATGCGGGCCATCAATGCCCTTGCTTCCCACAACCACATGATGTCAGCCGACTCACACATCACTGCCAGTGATTTATTGCCCTTATTTTTAATTCCTAGTTCATGTGTTCCTTTCCACCATGTTCTTAAGGACCTTAATACTCACTTTATGGATTGCCATGGAGCCCTTAATATTACAGCTTTATGTATTTGACCACTCCTTTCCATTTAGTTCTGTTGCAAAATATGCAACAGAGTTGATCAGAAACATACTACACGAGTCCAGAACATTGTGCTCTGCAAAGAATATACTACTGCTGGCTAGAAGTCAATTATCTCCAAACTCGGGGTGAGTTCCATTCCATCTAGTATTATGCACAGAAAAGAAAGGGTCAAATCCTATTCCTATGATTGACTATGAGACCACATCTTTGAGGTCATCTATCAGCACCTACTTTTGTAGCATAATTCCTCCAAAGGTAACTTACACTAATATAATCCCTATGTCTTGCTCTGGCATAAATTAAAATGCCCAAATTCCTTACAATAAGCACAATAGGCTCTATCCTGGGACCATTTAAACATGACAACAATGTTCCTGAACTCATTCTAGAAAAAGTGCTACATACTTCATTGCTGAGTATCACTATGGTCACCTTCGAAGTACTCCCCTTGGGAAGCTATGCCAGTGCTCAGTCCACCCTTCAAAGCAATTTTGGAACTCTTTTTCTGTAATGGCCATCAGAGTTGTTGTCGTATTACCCTTGATATCCTTGAATGTCATCAAAACGTCTTCCTTTCAATATTTCCTTTATCTCCAGGTAAAGAAAGGGGATCAGATCAGGTGAGTAGGGAGGGTGTTCCAATATAGTTATTTGTTTACTAGCTAAAAACTCCCTCACAGGCAGTGCCGTGGGAGGTGGTGCATTGTCGTGATGCAAAAGCTATGAATTGTTGGAGAAAAGTTCAGGTAGGTTTCTAATGTTTTCACGCAGCCTTCAGCACTTCCAAATAGTAAACTTGGTTAACTGTTTGCACAGTTGGTACAAATTCATAATGAATATTCCCTCTGATATCAAAAAAGCTTAGCAACATCATTGAAACACGTTCGTGAACTTAATTGTCACACCTCGTACACATTTAATCTCTCAAAGTAAAATGTGAGATCATTCAACACATAGGTTATGTCTAATAATATTTATCCCCTTTAGTGCCTAGGCGGGTACAGTTTTCTGGCTAAGTATTTGTTTTGTTTCCAAGGTAGAGGCAGCAAATTTCCTCTTCCCTAAACCCAGACTAAATTTTCAACCATTTACCGAATAACTCCACTCAGATGAATTATGAGTCTCTCAAATCTAATAACCAACACCAAACTCTGGTTTCATAAAAACACTCTTTCCTTTTATTCCCAAACAATTCCTTTTACCACAGGCTTGTCCAATTTTATTTAAATGACCTCAACATTTACACACTGCTTAGGTCTGAAATCTGAATCCCATCCTGATTTTTCCCACTCCTTTATCTTTCAGATCCAATCTAATATTAAGACATGTTCATTCTATGTATAAATGTATATCAACCCCATACATTTCTTGCCATCTCCATTTCCTCCTCCTAAGTTCAAATCACTTTCCTCTCTTACCTTGGACTACTGCAATAGACAAGTTATTGGTCCTCATACTTTTCTCATTTCCCTCCAACTAATTGCCAAACAATATCCACAACTTTATTAGTGTAAATCTAATTGTGTCATTTCTCTCCGATGCCCCGCTTCTATTGTTAATATTTTTCAGTGACTTCCCACTGCATTTCAGATAAAAGTTAAAGTTTTACCAGAACCTAGAAGACTCTGCATTAGCTGCCTCTCTCCTAACTTTCCTAGTTATGAGAGATAGTTATCTCATAATTCTCCCCTCCCTTCACTTGGTTAAACCCAATATGGCCTTAATTCCTTGGGCATGCTAAGCTGTTTTTAGAGGCTTCCACAATTACAGGGTATTTTACTTTTTAAAACAGTAAAAAAGAACATGGAGTCTTCTATTCTGACATGAAAATCTAGTCACAAGTGATTGGGATAAACCTGAGATAAAAGGTTTTAGGGGTGGAGAGGTTAAAAATTAATGTCAATACAATTTTACTATTGTGCATGTCCATAAATTCAAATTGGGATGCTAAGAGTATGTCTTCATATTAGTGATTTTCAAATGTGTATTACCAAATCCAGGTATTATAAGGATTATGTTTGTTATATAATCAAATATATTGATGTAATCTTAGTATTTTTTGATTAGTATACATTACATCTAAGTAAAACTGGAACATCTCATTTGTAACAGTGACAATCTTTCTCTTTTGTTTTAATAAGCAACACTTATTTTTTAATATGGCATGGTTTTCCTCCGATTTGGAAGTCCAAAGTCAAAAAGAAAATATTATAATTTCTAATTGATATGCTTCCCGAACAAGCCAACCTTCACATTAATGAATGTAGCATTTGCTATTTGGAAGCCAACCATTTACTATAAAAAGTAAATATAAGGTAATAATTTGGAAAGAGGCAAAATCACAGAGATATAGTTGTCTTTTTATTGTCAGAATCAAATAGTAGGAGAAAGCTCGCTCCCAGGGGTTCCTGCTTAGTGTCTCAGTACCTCATCACTGGAAATGCTATCCAGCAATTTCACATTACTCATACATCACAAAATAATCTGGCCGAGGGCCAGTGTGAGAACTACCACAAAAGTACAAAAGGGTTCTGACCTGGATACTGTGCTGAGATCACATAACAACTTACCCCAAGGAAATTAAATACAGCCAAAGATTTCCAATAAAAATTCAGCATTGCAAGCCATCACCAAATCCAGCTTCCTAAAAAGCATTCTAATAAATAATGAAACAGGGAAATGCATCAGGCAAACAGGCCTGGAAGTCTTCTACAGACATTTAGTCAGGATATGTTTTCATGTGATGTCAAGCAGTTATTGGGGTAAGCTCTTCATATTCTACAGCTTGCCAAGACAGGTAAGAAGCAAGGCCACTAACGTGTGATGCTGATATCATCCATGAAACCTGCTGAAATGAAAATGACATATGTGAAAGTTAATTTCTTTTTCTAGAGTTTATTTTTATTTTTTGTATATCACCCTTCAATATTAAGTAATTCTTATGTCAGATACTGTGTTTGGTGCTGAAACAATGACAAATAAGATGAAAACCCACTTCCACCAGGAGCTTCTGGTCCAAAGGAAAGGTATTCAGAAATAAATTAAAGCTAATCTAAAAACTGATGTAAAAGAGGAATACCTAGTACACTCGCAAGGGATTCTTTACACAACTCAACTGCCAATGAACAAGGTGGGTGGTATGCACAGGGTGAAGCAGGGAGTCTGGGCAAGATGCTGTCAAAAGAACTTCAGAAAAATGAGCATTTGAACTTACTTTGGAGGGAAAAGGAATTAATGAGGAAGCAATACACCTTTTCTTAGGAAAGTGATGCTCTTAGCTGAGAACTAAAAATAATGAGCATATTTAGTTATCTGAGAATTGGCATTTAATAAGTCATGAATACTAAGTAATAATAAAAATAAAAGCTAATAGTAATTGAGAGTTTACTATTTAGTGTTAAGGGTTACACATGGATAATTACATTTAATCTTATGACGAATATATAATTATTTTTCCATATTACAGCTGACAGACCCCAAGTTCAAAAATGAAACAGGATTTGATCCGAAAAGTCATTTAAAAAGCATGCATTTATTACAGAAGTCTTTATAGAATTGGAAAATATGTAAAAAGAATTAATAATGAACAGGACAGAATTACCAGTAGATTTGATACTGCAGATGATAAGATCAGTGAACTTACTAGCGATGAAAACTATCCAAAATGAAATAAAGAGAAAAAAATGTCAACAGAATCATCAGTGATGATGGACAAAAACTTACTGTTACTGTTACAAAAATAATGTTATTTCCAGGGGTGGAGGTGAGTGGAGAGAATCACATTGGTGATTAGACAACTGCATACATTTGTCAAAATGCACAACAATGCACACTTAAAATTGGTGAATATTACTGTTTACAAATTATTTGTCTGTAAAGATGATTCAAGAAAAAACAATAGTAGATAATTCACTATTTGGCTTTTAAAAGGTTGTGATATGTCACATGGAAACCAAAAAATTGGAATTTAGATAATTCAAATAATACGACTTAAGTAATAGTAAAGGCAATAGAAACCTTGTTTCTCTAAATTTTACTTTTCAGCTATATGTGAATATTGACTTCACTGGGTGCCATTAGTATATGTCTTCGTAGCCTTCACTATTCTAGCCTCCAAATTACTTCCAAGTATCTAGGACTAAACTGCACACGGTGATTGTGTTCTGTATGTTAACTATTGCTGACGATCTAAGTAGTCAGTTACAAAAATAATGAAAGGTTTCCATAAACCTAGCCTATTTTTTTTTTTAATTTCAAATTCCACACAAATCGGAAGACACAGGAACTCAAAGAAAGCATCCTACTGGAAATCACCCCTGACTACAATACAGTTAAGAAGTAGGTATTTCATTAAACTTTTAAAGCTATACCTCTTATAAATAAAAAATTAGCATTCAATGGATTTCCTGTATGAAGCATTTTATTGTAAAAAATAAAACTTTAAAATTAAAGATGACAGGTATAATCAAATATAATAGATATTTCCTTAAGCTAACCAGTAAGATTTATTGCAGTTCTGTGATACCATTAAGCATTTACCTGTTTTAGTCTCACATTATCTTTCTTTTCCTTTGGGAAAAAGCATAATATTTTCTCTGAAAAGAACAAGGTAAGTGACAACACCTTTCTTGAAATTGCCAATAAGTCACACTACAAAGAACACATTGTATTCAGACCATACACACTGCCACATGTTAAATGGGTGTTAAAAATTAAAACAGAATACCAAGGACATGAAGGGTTGAAATGAAATAAATTACATTCAAATTCTTTCTTATTTTATTATGCAAATGAATCTCATTTTAGATTGTTATATTTGGAAATCAGTTTAAGAGAATGTTTAAAGCCTAAATATGGCATTACTATGAACAAAAACCATCCATCCATTGAACACTTCAGTGTATGGTCACTGACTGACTTTAACAAATAACCTTAGCCAACCCAAAAATTAAATGGAGGAAAGAAGTGGAAGGGAATTAAATTGTATTATTTTAAAAGCATAATTTAAGTCATAGTGTCCAATACTTACAGAGTTTACCAATAAATATTAGTGATAACCTGATTAACACTTAACTTTTAGATAGAAATTAGTGATATACTTTTTAAAAGGAAAATACAGAAAAGCAATTTCTTATAAAAATTACATAAATTGGCGATAACATTTCAATGCCATAAATAATTATATTTTTCTAAGCTACTATAATAACCTGTATGATATTTCTTTGGAAGTTCAGAATTGGTAAAGATTAAAGGAACATTTAAATTTATTTTTAAAAAATTAGTAGAAAATGGAGAAACTATAGCAAATTTTACTACATACTATTGATAACAAATTTTGCTCTCTACCTACAAGAAAAGAATAGTCAGTTTATAAATAGAACAAATTTATACCAAGATTGCTTTTCATGTTACTGACAAAGTAACTTTATAATATGTATCTTATTTTCACCTAAATTATTTCCAGATATAAATAGTTCTTCTTTCAATAAATTAAGTAAATTTACTCTTCTTATTTTTCCTCTTCAAATGCTAACAAAAATTCTCAGCATCTTAAATATACCCAGTCTCTCAAATATTCCCAGGACCCTGGTACAGAAAATAGCAAAAGTTTTTTTATTGAATACGTACCTTTTTTTTTTTTTTTTACCCCTAGGCAGATTAAAAACTACTGTCATCAGGGATTTTTTTATATATAGTTACATTTATGTGATCATGTTTGAAAAATGAGATGAAACATGAAGCTTGGTTAAAACCATTTAACATGAAAGTCAAGTAAGAAGTTATAGCTTCTTCATGCCACTAGTTAAAGGAAATAGTGGATCTTAGACTAGGCCCTATATTACCTACAAAGGATAGTTAAGCTTCTCACCTATAAAATGAGGTAGCTATCTATGCTGACAGATGCTGTGAAGAAACTAGTCTTCCCTGTCATTATATGTCCTTAGGAATACTCACTTCAATATTCAAACTTGGTGATAGATGATGGTTACAATTTATGACAGAATTTGCAGTTATCAGCAAGGTATTTACAGACTTGTGAAGTGACACACCCAGGATTTGTATCACAGTAGAAAATACTTTGCATACATTTATAACCTCCACATTTTGAAATTCATTTAATCCTTCCACTGAAAACAGATCAATACATATTTCAATAAACTTAGCAGTATTTACTTACTAAGATGAGCCAAGTACGGTTTCATCCCTGCAAATGAATCATAAAGTTTAATTCTACAGTATAACTACTCCCTGAGCCTGTCACATTGATTCCTAACATTTCACTGGACTAAAATAATCAATGTTAAAACTGTGTTTGTTCATGTGGATTGCAATGAAACATGAGAGAAAAAAATGTCAATTTCTCCCAGCACACATTTGTTAGAGTTGAGTGTCAGCTAAAAAGAGCATGAGAAAGCTGGAATTATACCTTTTCAGTTTCTGTAGTAGAAGGGCATTCTCTGGATGGTAATTATTTGTCCTTCATAGCAAGAAAAAGCCAAGACTAATCATTGATTTTGCAAATGACATTGCAAAAGAGGCATGATAAAATATAAATTAATTAGACTATAGAAAAAGTAACTAGCGAGACAAAATATATCTCAGGTTATTCCATCACAAAGTAAGGAATGCTGAATATGGGCCACTGGTCTGTGTTTTATGCAACTGGAAAAAAGTCTCCTAGCTAAAAGGAGATAATCTGGTTCAGTGAATTGCTGATCTCAGCTCACAATACGAAACTGCAATTTGAAGCAACTTTTGTCCTATGGTTTCTGAAATTTATCCTTCAAAAATACCACAAGGATGAAAATAATTTTGCATGATACCGAACAAACAGTTATTCCAATCCAATATTTAGTCTTCAAATAAATGATTACAGAGATAAGTATGAATTGTTGCCTTTCATAACCTCATCCTTATATGTTACGGATGTGCAATGCGATCCCTCACTACTCTTTAATAATATTTCAGACAGTTTTCCTCCACAGATGTAGACATTTCTTAATTATAAAATGAATCATTTTAAAAGTAAAATATCATTTGAAATTGCAATGTATATAGTAGATAAAAGCAGAGCCCCTTTCCCAGAAAAGGAGGTTCAGGGCCTAGCCTCCTTCTCCCAGACACCTCCTCAGCACACGTGACACTCAGAGGCACATTTATGATACCTTAGAGGTCTGAGAAACAAAGCTTGCAAACCACTGGAAGCCTATATCTCTTTACTCCTCCCATTGAAGAAAATAAGATGACCAGTTTCCTATGTTCACATGAATACAGAAGCATTTCCTTTCACTTACCTTAAAATGGTACTTTTCAAATTTGAAAGCTGCCTCTTAGTTCTCTAAGCTTCAGAAACGTATATCCAACTTCTCACTCATCACTCTTACACGAATCTCTCAAGGGAAGCTCAAATGCAGCTTATCCAAGATGAACGTCATTTTCTTAGCAAAGATCACTATCACCCATACAATAGCTCAAGCAGAAAACCTGAATCATCTTGACCAACTGCCTCCTACTCATCCCCAAACAATCCCCAACCATCTCTTCAGCGGTGCCTATTACTCTTCCTAAATCTTAGTTTCTCAAATTCATTTACTCTTCCTATTCGTCATCTCTACCGCCACTAAACTGATTGAAGCTACGATTATATTTTCTTCCAAGCTACTGCAATATTTTCCCTACCTGACTTCCGTCCCACCCGCTTTTCTGGTTTTCTAATCTTTTTTTTTTTTTTTCACACAGCAGTTAGTTAGGACCTTAGGGATTCCTTGCTTACCACCCTTCAGTGGTTTCCACTGCTTTTAGAACTAAATGCAAAACTCTTAATGGAGTCTAGAATGATTTGACCATACCACTAGCTTCTTTGTTTTCTGTCCTCCTCAGTCCTTCAAATCTGTCAGTTCCTCCTTGCCCCAGGGCCTTGACCCAGATAACAGCAAGTCATCCATCTACATGCTGTCATATTCTGGATTAAAAGCATTTATCACAATTGTAAATCAACGTGCAATTCTTTCTTTAAAGTTTATGTTCCCTATTAGCTGGATGCTGTGGCTCACCTTCACATCCCAGCACCTAGCGCAACGTCTTGCACAAAACAGAGCTCCAGGAGTCTCTATCAGTTGAATTAGTAAATGATAATCTGGGATATGGGGAAGTGTATGACCTATCTTTCATTTGATTTTCATAGACTTGACCCGATTTAAAACTTTAAATTCTTTCAGTCTCTTTTTAAGAAGCCGATCAGCTTCATTTTTTAAAAAAATTAAATCTATTGGGGTGACAATGGTTAGTAAAATTATATAGGTTTCAAGTGCACAATTCTATGACACATCATCTGTATAACACATTGTGTGCTCACCACCCAGAGGCAATTCTCCTTCCATCACTATATATTTGAGCCTCTTTTATCTTCATCTACCATCCCCTCGCCCCCCCCCCCTTATCCTCTGGTAACCACTAAACTATTGTCTGTGCCTATGAGTTTTGTTTTTTTTTGTTGTTTGCCTTGTTCCTTTGCTGCTCTCAGTTTTATATCCCACATATGAGTAAAGTCATATGGTTCTCGATCTTTTCTATTGGACTTATTTCGCTTAGCATAATAATCTTAAGAGCCACCCATGCTGTAACAAATGGCAGTATTTCATTTTTTCTTATGGCCGACTAATATACTATTGTGTATATATCCCACATCTTCTTTATCCAATCATCTATCGAAGGACACTTTGATCATTTCCATATCTTAGCCACTGTAAATAATGATGCAATGAACCTCAGAGTACATATATCTTTACAAATAAATATTTTCAGATTTTTTGGATAGATACCCAGGAGAGAAATTGTTGGGTCACGTGGTAGTTCTATTCTTAATTTTTTGAGGAAACTCCATACTGTTTTCCACAGTGGCTGTGCCAATTTACATTCCCACAAGCTTCATTTTGGATTCTGAAATTGTTCTCTCTTTTTTTTCAGCTTCATTATATCTTTAATGAGATTGAAGAATGTCTGGAATCATATGTCTGGAAAAATGTTTTACTTGTTCATATGATGTGATGTACAAAAATTCTACATAAAATTATTATGATTTGCATTTGTATTTTCAAACGTATTACTGATAAAAGAGTTCGACTCTTCAACATCCTTCTAAGCATCTAGGCATAAGAATACTATTGAAATTGACAAGCATTACAGAAAGAGAGGATGGCAGAAGAGGAATGTGTATTAAGGTTGCTAAGTTTGGGCAGAGACCATACTCTCAGATCCCTAACTCCATCAAACAACAGTGATTTTTTTTTTTTTTTTTAATTCATTCCTGGGTATTTACTTGTAAGTGCCTCTGGTTCACTTATAGATATCGATCTGTTCAAAAGCAAGGAAGCCTTTGCCACATTAATTTTTGATCCTCTGCCCCTCAGGAACTTGTCATATTATTTAAATAAGTGTGGCTAGCTAAATTACTGTCAACATTCATGAAACTATTAATATTTAAAGTTCAAAATCATTGGTTTTGGGTTATTCTTTAAGGTAAATATAAATTAAATAACTTATTTTATTTTTTTTTTTAATTTTGTATGAGATTTCCTTGCATAGCTATGCTGAAATCATCTACCTTTAAATAATATCAATAACAGTCATTTCAGAGTGTTTATTATATTTTAATTGCTATGCAAATTTTTCTGCAGATATAATTTAATCCTAATAATACCACTATGAAGTACGTAGTATATTACTGTATTGTAATTATCCCTACTTAACAGATGAGGAAACTAAGAATTAGACAGCCAAAGACCACACAAAGCAAGGTGGCAAAAAAAGAATTCACACCCGGGCTGCTTCACTGCAAGTAGAGATGATTCAAACATAACTCTACAGGGTCTCAGCCAGGGTAAGTGTAGAGAGCTTCCTCAGCATTTGGTCCTCTCACTATCGTCTTCATCATGCAGGGAGAAGATGGAAAATTTCTGATGCTGAAAAGCAACATGCCAGCGATTAAGCAACAGCTTAGGGAGTTTGGAGACAATACTCTGTCTTCTGACCTTAGAGTAATCTAGTTTGCATTAAATTCAGTACTCCATGTGTAGTGTCCCAAGAAACATGGTTAGGTTACAGGTACTGACACAACATTTTTAGAAAATCTATGAAATCCATTTAGCTAGGGGATGATTTAGGCATGAATAGTATATCCAAGGAGAAAGGCTGTACACAAATAACAGTAATTAATGGCACTATTAAAAAAATGATAATTCCCAGGTTTGAGACATCTTATTTCTCTTGAGGATACTGGAAGACATCAATAGAGAGGGTTTGAGTGTAATCATGAAGAAAAGTTGTAAGTTAAAAAACTGGACCTTACATCTACAATTTGAATGTGCATATAAATAACCTGGGAATCTTGTTAATACACATATTCTGATTCAGTTGGTTTGGGTGAGACCTAAAATTCTTCATTTTTATAAAATGCTCTCAGGTGATATTGAGATTACAGGTTTAAAGACCACACTTTGAGTAGCAATGTGAGTCCCCACATATAAATGGAAAATCTACAAGGCAGGAAAGAATCATACATATTTTGAAGAATAGTCAGTAGCACTCTTTCCCTGGAGAAACAATAGATGGAAAGGAATATTTAAATCAAATTACGCAGGGCCTTGAATAACGGCTTAGTACTCTGGGATTTTATTTCAAGTACAATATTAGTTTTAAAGGCTTTCTCACAGAAAAGTATTCCTTTAAATTGACAAGTGCAATATTTAAAATAACTTAAAGATAAATGATTTATCAATTTAGTTAAGACTGCCATGCTCTCTATCCTTGGAGAAGGCAGGATTCATGCCACTAAAAAAAGTGCTGTAGATAAAATTATTTCAATACTTTATTCTAACTAAAGCTCTAATTTATAATAAACATACATTCGCATCAATAATTTTTTAAAGTCTAATTTCACGCCACTTTAATTCAAGCATTGAAGATTGCCAATTCATGTATTTCCATGTTATTTATTTTTCACCAAAAAAGTTCTAAAAATATGCAAACATCAATCTGCTGCAATTAATTACTTAATAGCATGGAATTAAACATATTTACTATGTACTTATTTTAAATAGCCCAACACAGCAGATTGACAGAAAAAAAAATTTTTATAATAAAAGCTGAAATGAACTCCTCTTGTTTTTCAAAATGAGCTATTACCTCAAACATTTATTGGTTCCAAATGTTTTATTCACTTAACTCACATGATTCCAACACAGCCTGTTCTTCAGAGTAGAATTATTTTGCTAGTTTAATTAAAGTAATACGAATATTATTCTGATAAATTAATACCTGATTAACTTGGGAGAAATTAGTTTAGCTATAGGAGACATCCAAGTTTTATGCTGCTTGAAACCTATTAATTTTGGAGGATTTCTTTACAGAGAATACAAAATTTGAAAATGGTTCATGATCATTTGGTAAACAAGATTCAGGTTAGGAACTATAGAGCCCATGTTTAGATACATTATATAGTAGATTGATTAATTAATTGATTAATTACTGGGTACCTGCTATGTTCTAACACTATATCCCGATACTATAGAATATAGCCAATACTCTTCTAGGCACTGAGGATGAAATGTTGAATGAAACAAAATTTTCATCTTCATAGGACATATGTTCCATAGGTGGGAAACACAATAACACATAAGTAGATAAGACAAATTCAAAAAATATAATAAGGGCTATGAAATTAAAATAGGGTAAGGGGATAAAGAACAGTTTAGAAATGGCTATTTCAGCTGAAATGGTCAGGGAAGGTATGTCAGGATCTGATATTTAAACTGAATTATTTAATGACGAGAAAGAGGTAGCCCAGCTAAAAGGGATTTTTTTTTTTTTTCGGTTTTATCCACAGTAGGGAGAAGAGGTAATCAATAAATATTTGTTGAAGTGTTACATGGATAATCCAGGGAAAAGTATTTTGAGTAAAATAGAAAATGCAGAGGCCCTGAGATGAATATAACTTGCAATTTGGAGGAATGAAAGGTAAGTTATGGAGAGAATGGTAGAAGATGAGGTTGAAGAGAAAGGTGGGGGCTAGATCAATAAATCAATGTTTCTCAGGCAAGGTTGCACACTAAAACAACTGAGGAATTCTACAAAGCACCAATGCCTAGGGCTTAGCAGAGGTCATTTATATCAGAAGAGGGAAGGGAACCTGCTGTTCAGACAGAAGCATTCATTTTTAAGCCTCCAGGGGAATCTGGGTTTTTTGTTTGTTTGTTTGTTTGTTTGTTTTTAAATTTCTCTTTCTTTTTTTTCGTTCTTTTCTTTTTTAATTACAGTTTATTAGGGTGACATTGGTTAGTAAAGTTACATAGGTTTCAGGTGTACAATTCTGTAATACATCAGCTATATATCACATTGTGTGTTCACAACCCAGAGTCAGTTGCATACAGCGTTAAGAACCAATGATCCACAGACTTGAAGGCACAGTAAGAATTTGGGTTTTAGCCTATTGTTGAAGGAAGCCACGAGGAGGTTATTATTAGGGGAATACTAATAACGTCATCAAGATGTATATTGCCTTAAACTAAGATTCAGAATAAATAGTTTGCTCAAATTCTTCTTATTTTTTCTCACCTAAATTGTGTATTTATACACAAAAATAAAAAAGCAACAAAGATAGCCATATACAAAGCAGAGAATAGTATAAAATATGTTCTTTCTAATGGTGATACATATATAATACACTAATCAAGAATTACGAAACTTTCTCACTCATCACGTAAGGAAAAAAAATAATTCCATTCCTTCAGCTAGACTATTTTCAATGATAGAGATCTAGGAAGATTAAACTATCCAAACCAACTTCTTTTGCTTGCACATAACTCCAATTCCCTAGGACCCTCTAACAGTACAAGAAGTAACAGAAAGCTTGAATCAGTTGTATCTCTAAAATCTGACTTCTCCTGGTAGCTATGATTTCTGGAAAGCATAGTTGTTGGAGGAAAGTCTGGAAGAAAGTTGTTCCAAGACTGATTTCCATCCTTCCTCTTCACTGCCACCTCTTCCCAAGTCTCCATACTCCTTACCCATATTTTTTTTCGTAGCACTCACAATTTCTAACAATTTCTAAGTTGTTTATTCATTTATTTTATTTATTGTCTATCCTCCCAATTGGCATGCAAGCTTCACAATAGCTTTGTCTATTGTGTTTACTGATACAGCCTAGCATCTTGAGAAATGCTCCCTGTATAGCAGGCACTTAATAGATATTTACTGAAGAAAGGAATGAAAGTGGATGTGGTCATTGTTCCTATACTCGAGGTGAAGAAACTGAAGCTCCTAGTGGCAAATGAATTGTACAAAGTGACACCTCTATGAAATGACAGACTTCAGGTTAAAATGCAGATCTGTTTCACACTACAGTCCAGGTGTTAACGACTATACACTAACTATTTAGTAAAGCACTTCCTAAGCTAAGACTAGAAATGTGATGTGTGCTGTGTTCAGACTGTACATAGCCTCAAGTGCCATTGTAAAGAGTTACGACTTTGAGCTGCCATTAGTTGGAAGTTATTGAAGGACACTGAGCAGACAAGTAAAATCATCAAAGTAGTGTTTCAGGAAGATTTATCTGCCAGCAGTGTGGAGAACAGATTGGAAGAAGAAGAACATCAAGGCAGCCAGATAGTTCAAATATAAAAAGCACAATGTCAAGTTAATTTCAGGAACCAGTCAAAGTAAAAGTGTATATATCATTTGTAACAACAAATTATTCTTCAGCTTTGAGATGCAGACCAATTACAAATGTTCATTCAACAAATATTTATTGAGGGCATGCAATGTTCATAGCAGTCATCAACAGACTCTACCAGACATTTTATATCAAGTCATAAGACAAGACCGTCTATGTACGGTCATGCTCACTTCATTCCACTTTGTGGGCATGTGAATAGCATACACAGTTTAAAGATCTTCAAAAAAACATTATAAAGTAAAAGTAGAACAGGATTTCCAAACTAGACTGAAGTTTATTCAGTCACCAAATGTCGGTTCTGTGCCTGATCTATAAAAGATACTCTTGTAGTTGATCTCCTGAGTCACAGATGGATCTTAAGTCCTGAAAACACAGTGCCCTTAGTAAGAATAGCAACAAAAAAACAATAAACTGTACATAAGCAGCCTGAAAATAAAGAGGTTATAATGGAAGAATAGATAAGGTACTATTCAAGGTGAGAGGAGAAAAGGACTCCCTTAAGCTTGGAATTGCAGAAATCTTCAGTGAATTATTAGTAGAGTTATAAAATATATTCACCGAAGTATATCTAAAATAGTATGCTAAGGGATTTTGGGTAATTCTTGGTAAACATCAGTAATGCTTAATGACATTGGGTATTATAGATACAAGAGTGATGCATTTCAGGAAAGGCAGGGTTGCAAATTGTATAGGTCCTTTCAGAGTCACCATAATTTCTAAATAGGACACTAGGTCAGAATCCTCAACGCTCTCAGTAGGCTTAGTTTGGCCTCTACTATTTGTCTAACTTTGATAATTGATACAATACCCTTAGATCGCCATTTCCTTGTTAGGAAAAAATGTGTGTGTGTGTGTGTGTGTGTGTGTGTGTGTGCGCGCGCGCACATGCTATGGACCACTTATTCCTCATTACACAAAAGAGTTGTATACTTCATTGCTTGATAAATTTTATTTACATTAGAGTTTATTCGGAAAACATATTCTAGGTCATTGAGAATTTTGAGAAATCTGAAAATAGGCTATTATTTCTAAGACTGTTACCAACTCTAAAACTCAATTGCTATCTTTACATCATTTTTTCATTTGCTTTGTCATATAGATACCAATTCCAAGATGTTATATAAGATGAATTCTATCAATGAGGCCACTTTATAGATTATATTAAATAACCCATATTAGTAAATTTTACTACAGTTACACAAATATATTACAGCATAGCTTCCAGTTCATTTGAAGCTCCTTTTGTCATGAGAAACGAGAACTTCAACTTATGAAATAGAACAATCATTGTAGAAACCTGCTTATCTAAGTTGGTAAAACTTTATATATTGTCAATATTTCTTGAGGTTCTTTTTTCTAGTATAGGTGACTTTCTAAGATATGTATTTATATCTTCATAGAACTCAAAATTATTTTATGTTTATCCTGATATTAAAGTTAGAAAGATGGAGAAGTATTTGTGGCAGCATCTTGAACAAGGGGTAAAGACTGCAGTAGCCTGACTGAATTACTTTGTGATTTGGGACAGCCATGTTTTCAGTTGTCCTATATTTATGACTGGATCATTAAATAAATAAATAAATAAATAAATAAATAAATAAATAAATAATTCTGCTTGTACTTGTTTGCTAAAGCTGCCATAACAAACTACCGCAAACTTGGTGGCTAAAAAATTGTAGAAACATATTCTCTCACGGTTCTGGAGGCTGGAAGTTTAAAATCAGGTTCAACAGGCCTGCTCTCTCCAAAGGCTATAGGGAAGAATCTTTCCTGGCCTCTTCCAACTTCTGGAAATCAATCCTTGGCTCGTGGCAGCATATGTCCAATCTCTGCCTCTATCTTCACATAGTCTTCCTCTTTCGATAAGGGTTTTGCTGTCTCCTCCTTCTCTTATAAAGACACCCAGTCACCGCATTAAAGGTCCACCCTAATTCAGTATGAACTCCCTTAATGAGTTATATTTGCCAAGATCCTATTTCTAAATAAGGTCACATTTTGAGGGTCCAGAGGTACATGAATTTTTTTTCAGACACTATTCACCCACGATAGTGGTTATAGAATCGTCTAACAATTTGTATGAAATATATGACCACATATAACAATGCACACATTCTAATTAATATTATAAAAGTATGTGAAAAAAGAAAAAGCATCGATGCTTTCAGATGATGGAAAACCTATATTTGAAAACTTCATGCCTTCTTTACATATTGATCATGTTTATACACTGTTTACATTCAATATAGATTTCTTGCAATGATTCTCTCCAGGGGTAAATTATTTTGGGAATGAAAGTTGAATACTTTCTCCACAGATCCTTCCATCATTACAGCATTAAGCAAGTACTCACTCAGTATCCCTTCCCTCAATCACACATCTGATATGGCAGGCCCTTGGAGGCTCAGGAGATATACCAGAAAACTAAATAGACTGGCATTACTGTTGTCAAGCAGAAAGGGAGAAAACAAGAGAAAATAATTTAAACAAGTAAAATATATATGCCAAGTGGCAAAAAGTGCAATGGAGAAAAACAAAGCCAAGGAGAATAGGGATTGCAGTGACAGTGAATAATTCATATGTTCAAATACTATGGCCATGGAGGCCACTCTCTGTCACTTACAATTGAGGCAATGATTAACAGCGGGAGGGGAAAAATAAATAGGAAGAACACTGGAGAAAGAACGTTACAGACAGAAGCAAAGGCCCAGCAAATGCAAAGGTCCTAAGGTCAAAGGACGCCTGGCATATTCCAAGAATAGCAAGAAAGTCAGCATGAATGGAGTAGCATTAACCAGAGGAGATTAACAGGATTTGAAGTTGGCAGTGACGTCAGCAGATGTGGTATAGAACTCGTTACGCCATTTAAGGACTTTAACTTTGAGTGACAGAGAACCAATAAAATGGTTTGAGCAGAGGAATGGCATGATTTGAAATGAGTAAAAAAAATCACTTTGGTTGGTCTGTTGAGAATACGGTATAGGTGAGCAAAGTCAGAAGCAGAGAGAACAGTGACTTGGTGAGAAGTGTTTGAATTCTGAACATATTTTGAAGGAATAAAACATAGGATCTACTAATACGGAATGTGAGAGAAAGAGAAAAGTTAAGAATGACTAAGATTGTTGGTTTACACAAGTGAAGTACAGGAGCTGCTAAAAACTGAGAGAGAGAAGACGTCACATAGGGAAGCTTTTGGTGAAACATTAGAAGCTCAGTTTTGGACATAGTAATTATGAGATGTCTCCTAGAATCCAAAAGAATATATCAAGTAAGCCTTGGTCATAAGTGTTTCAAAACTAGGTAAAAACTGTGAAGTGAATATATAAATTTGGAAGTTGTAAAATTTTAAGATTGCATATAAAGCAATGAGCTCATATTGGATGAGATCACTAAAAGAATGAGTCTAGTAAAGAACAGATAAATCTAATCACATTTCTGGGGCTACCTCAACATTAAGAGGTGAAATGAAAACAGAGAACAGGCAAAGGAGATTGAGAAGCAGTCAATTAGGTAACAAGTCAGGAGAGTGTGTCAGCCACTAAGACAAGTAAAAGAAATTATCACAAAGAGATACAAATGATAAACTGTTCCAAATGTGATGCATAGTCAAGTAAGATAAAAGTTGAGAGCTGGCCCCTGGATTTAGCAAGATGGAGGCTGTAAGTGATCTTCACAAAAACATTTTTGGTGAATTAAATAAAAGTGTGTATTTAGGAGAGATAATTCAAACAATGACTACAGAAAATTCTATCAAGACAATTCTCTCTTAACTTCTCCATAGAGACGTCTGGGGACTAAATGATATAGCACATTGTGCTTTGAGTGTAAGGATTGGCATATAGTGGATAATAAGCAGTAGATCTAATGATGGCGAAGATGTTGGTAACAACGCACACAGACCTAATTCTACGAGAGAGCCAATTTCCTCAAGAACCATTTCTTACCTCCAAGAATCTATCTTTTGAGATTCAATTCATATCTCATAGGATAAATAATAAATAGAATTAGGCATTCCCCCAAATAGGTACATTCATAATAAAATGAATTACAACTCATAGATTACAAAAGGAGAGAAAACACTACATGGCTGTAAATAATGAAGACAGTTATGAGTGAGGAATTAATAAATAGACTTTTAATATTTTTATTTTCCCTTTAAAAAGCCAGAGGAAAATGTCTAAACAATTATGATGTATTAGATATTTGGTTGGTGCAAAAGTGATTGTGGCTTAAACAGTTAAAAATAATTGCAAAAAGTGCACTTACTTTTGCACCAACCTCAGAGAATAAAGTACAGCCAGTAAAATTGTTTTAAGAAATATTTGATGATGCAGTAAAATGCCTAAAGTATACATTCAGAGAATTAAAGCGGAATATAAATAAGGAAATAATGCAGGATCTCTATTAGAAATAGGAAGAATAAACCAAAATTTAATTATAATAACCTAAATATGGTTGGCTTACAGGTTTTTAAATACTCTTGCTTATGTTTTTCTATATTGAAAAAACATTTTTAAAAACAAAGATTGCATTACTGTAAATAAAAAAATAATTAATTTTCCAAAGATAGAATCACAAATTATATTTAAGTGATTTTTAATAATAACAATATTTTAAAGTGTTTTTACTAAGAAATAAGGTTTTGTTTTTAGAACTGTTAGCATCAGGTAAATTAGGATTTTGTGTACTAATGTCTTTTTCTAGAGCCTTTTATGATTCCTAAAGCATTTTTTTAGTATACTATTTAATCCTCAAGATATGGAGAAAATGAGATTCTGTCCTGACCAGACTTTTACTCAAGGCCAACGCTGTGATAAAATCTAGATCTTGCAACCACAGCACCAGTATTATTGCCACTATACTATTTTATCTTCACTATACCAACCCAATAGAATCAGTATGACAGGACTACAATAAAACACATGGGAATGTAATTCCAAAAAGTATGAAACAAAAATATAAAAGACACTGGTTACAGTAATATCAACCTAATTTTTAGACTAATATTCAGGTTCATTTCCACAGCCAGATTCTATTTTGAAAAATGGTTTGATTTAGGGATAGCACAATATTTTCCATTCATTTATATTTAATACAATCATATGATTTACATACAAAAGAGTAGGTAGGTATGCAGTAAGCCTCATCAAGATAAGAGTGTTTCAGGGGACACACTGAAAGTTCCAGAGCCAAGAGTGTATTCTTCTTCTCTATATTCTGTATATTCTCCTTCTCTAGACTAAAGCAGTCTGAAACCTGTCAAGTATTTCTTTCATAAGCTAATAAAAAATTTAATAATCAAAATAGTTTAGCTCTGGAATATAACTTAAAAGACAAATTAATGGAATCAAATAAATAACTTCTATAAAGATTTTCTACATGTTAACTTTAACATTACAAATCATCAATGAGAAGAAAAATACCATGTGTCATAGTGAGTATTGATTTTAAAAATCCATCCTCATTATTAAACTAAAATATGTATGAATCAAATCATCGAAGGTGAAACAAAATTTAAAAATAGAAAAACTCAATGAATTTGTGATTACAAGGACATCTCAGTTCAGTCCTGAACAGGATATTTCCCCCCAAATGCAGCCTGAAGTTTTATATTTATTTTCTTGTCTCTATGGAGTTTACTTGTACCACTAAATATATCGTAGTACAGAAAGAGAATTTTACCACTACATAGGTTCTGTATTTGCTTAATAAGTTCTACAATGTCTAATATATCACATTTTTAAAGCCAAAGTCCTATTTTTCTTTAGATTTCAAAAATCTGGACATACGAGGGAGGACAATTAATTTCATGAACTCATCCTAGAAAAAGTGCTACATACTTCATTGCTGAATATCACTATGGTCACATTTGAAGTACTCCCCTTGGGAAGTTATGCACCCATACCAGCACCTAGTCCACCCTTCAAAGCAATTTTGGACCTCTTCTGGCATGGCCATCAGCGCTATCATCGTATTACCCTTGATGTCCTGAATGTCATCAAAATGTCTTCCTTTCAATATTTCCCTTATCATCAGGGAAAGAAAGAAGTAATTGGGGGACAGATCGGGTAGGTAGGGAGGGTGTTCCAATACAGGCATTTGTTTACTGGCTAAAAACTCCCTCACAGACAGTGCCGTGTGAGCTGGTACATTGTCGTGATGCAAGAACCATGAATTGTTGGTGAAAAGTTGAGGTCGTCTAACTTCTTCATCCAGCCTTTTCAGCACTTCCAAATTGTAAACTTGGTTAACTGTTTGCTTATACTCAGCATTTAACGGTAAAATTTAAATGTAAGTACAATAAAGTGTAAAAATTATTTTAAAAATAAAGAGAATGTGTGATTAAAAAGTACTCTAATTAGAAACGTATTTTAAATTAAATTATCAATATTGGGGTAAGACAAAGTATTCTCATTTAGTGATAAGATTAAAAGATTAACAGGCTTTCCAAGAAGTCATTAGGAATATCTATCAAAAGCCTTTTAAATGTATGTATGCCATTCAAAAAACAAATCCCATAACTAAGAATCTAGCCAAAGAATATATGTAATCAGCAATACTTTCAAAGATAATTTCCTAAAAATGTGCATAACATTAGTTAGTGGTAAAAATTAGAAGCAATCTACATAAAAATGAATGAAAATTATAGAAATTGTTGGTACATATATATGATGGAATATTATGCAGCCATTAAAACCATGTTTTGAAAGACTATTTCACTCAGGACAAAATGTTCTTGCTATATTGATTGAAAAAATTAAAATATTAAATTTTATTTAGCATGATGCCAATTTCTAGGTAGAATTCTAAGTTATTTTTCTTCTTTATTTTTATTTGTATTTAATTTTTTTCTACAATAAATCTTTATTAATTTTATTATCAAGAAAGTAAGTAGCATTTTTTTTAATTAAAGTTTATTGAGGTGACAATTGTTAGCAAAGTTACATAGACTTCAGGTGTACAATTCTGTAATACATCATCTATACATCACACTGTGTGTTCACCACCCAGTGTGAGTTCTCTTTCCATTACCATATATTTTATCCCCTTACCCTCATCAACCACTCCCCTTCCCCCCTTACCCTATTTTTGTTTTCAATTGTAATAAATTATGTTAGATTTTTTATTTGTCTTCAAGTCAAAAAATCTAAAAAAGATTTTGGTTAGTAATATTTAGGTACTTTTTAAGTTATGTAAAAAATTTTATATCGATTACAAATAATATGCAGTGAATTCCAGAAAGTAAACTCAAATCTTTATAACCAAATCATTCACATAAGCAACAGAAAAATTTATAGGTGCATACTGAAAAATACTACATGTAAATATCATCTTATTCCTAAAATCTTCAAGGAACAAATGTTTCTGGAACAGCTGGATTTTTTTTTTTTTTTTTTTGGGGGGGAAGGAACCTTGACTCTCCTTATACCACACACAAAAATCTTAAAAGCTAACACTAAAAAAACAAACAAAAATGTCTCCGTGGCTTTGGCGAAGACAAAGAATTTTTAAATAGGACACCAAAAGATCAAAGAAGAAAATGTTACATTGGACTTAAACAAAATTAAAAACCTCTGCTCTTTGAAAGATACCATTTTAAAAAATGTTAAAAACAAGCCACAAATGAACGATTAAAAAATAGGTAATTAAATAAATAAACAAGTAACAAAAATGTTGACATACCTTTCATAAAAGAAGAGAAGATTGGCCCCCCAAAAAGAAAAGATGTTCAATATTAGTAGTTATCAAGACATGCAAATTAAAACCACAATGAGGTATCATTACAAACTCACTAAAATGGCTATAATTAAAAATGCTGGCTATGAAATGTTGGCCAGAATGTGGAATAACTAGATCTCTCCTACTTCGCTGATGGGAATAGCAAATAGTCTAACAACTTGGGAAAATAGATGGGTGGTATCTTACAAAATGAAAATACTCTCAGCATTTGACTTAGCACTACCACTCCTTGATATTTACTCAAGACTTGTGAAAACATATCCACGCAAAGATTTATGTATGAAAGTAGCAGTTTTATTCACAATAGCTATCGATAGAACAGTAAGGTCCATCAACAGGTTGAAATAATAAACAAATTATAATATACACATGTAGTAGAATACTTCTCAGCAGTTGAACCAATGATACACTCAATCTCAAGGTCCATATGGTGATTAAAAGTAGCTGGAAACAAGAGTTCATAGTTTACATTTCCATTCACCCGATTTCCTATAATAGGCAAAAATAACCAATAGTCACAAAACCAGACCAGTGGGTGGTTGTCTGAGGCTAGAGTGGAAGAACTGACTGCATAGAGGTATGAGGGAACATTTCCGTGGGGCACTGGGGGTGGGGATCATCATTGTGACATGGGATTCATGTGTAAAAACTCATAAACTTTACACTTAAATTGGAGCACTATATTATACCTCAATAAAATTTATTTTAAAATAATAGTTTTTTAACCAGCTACTACCTTCAATCATCCCCAAAGCTATAGTCACATACACAGCATTACCTATGGACTATGGGCTCTCTTCTATAATTGCATCACCTTATTCTTGGTAATTTTCCTTTTTGTGTTTTCATTTTTAAAACTTTCCAACATTACTTTCATATATTCATTTTTCCATCCTCTCCATTTTCCCTATCCTCTTTATACAGGTGAATTAAATATACCACATACGTACATCCTTTCAAAACCCCTCAACCTAACTTTAATAAATGTTTCTGCATGTTCTGTATGTATTGATTCATTCCACACATCCCGTATGATATGGCTGCTCCAACCAGAGCTCTCTTCAATGATAGCATTACCACATGTCGATATATAGTGACCTTATCTGCCTCTGCATCACATAGACAGTATACAAACGCAACATGAGGCAGATTCTGAAGGAGAAAAGATAGCGCTTATCTATAAATTTGCCAATTTGGGCTGTAAATCAAATTACATGGGCCATACAAATTGGTAGTCACAAAACAGTCATAGGGATGTGAAATACAGTATGGGGAATATAATCAATAATACTGTAAAGATTATGTAGGGTTCCAGTAGGTACTGGACATACTGAGGGCAATCACTTCATAGATTGACCATTGGACTGTACACCTGCAGCTGATGTAGAATAATACTGAATGTCAACTACAATTAAGTATATATACAGCGGGTGCCAAAAAGAAATACATGCACATTTTAAGAAAGGGAAAAACTGTATTAAAATCATAACACCCAATATATACTGATAACAAAAGATGAATACAAGTCATGTTTGACTTTTGCAATTACAAGAGGTACTACTCAAAGTGGTTACCATCAGCATAATTTTAATACAGTTTTCTTTTTCTTTCTTAAAATGTGTACACATTTTTTTGGCAGCCTCTGTACATATGGTCACAGGATATAAAGTACAGCATAGAGAATATAGTCAATGATATAGTAACAGCTATATACAATGTCAAAGGGGCAGCAGACTGGGAAGGGGGTTATCACTTTGTGAGGGGTGTAAATGCCTAATCATTATGTTGTTTTATACACCTAAAACTAATAAAAAATGAAAATTAAAAAAATTATGTGGGCCAATAAAGGATAAAAAGGTTTGGACTATGTGTGTAAACAATAACACCAAAACCAATAAAAGCTTTTGTCATGATAACTGAGTTATTTTAAGTTTCTTAATCATCAACCCAAACTGGATACTCTATAATCATGAGAACATTCAAAAACTGTCAAGTTGATCATGCATCCATCTTTCATTCATTCAACAATTAGTAGTTGAGCACATAGTATGAGGCATGCATGGTTTTAGCTGTTGAGTACAAAAGTGGACAAAACTAATAAAAATTCTATCTTAGCCAGTTTTCTCTGCTGCAACAATGTGCCTTACTGACAATGAATTCCAGTAGTTAGAAATCAAATTTGTCCATCCCCATTTTATAAGTAGACTATTTGGTAAGTAGTTTTATGCCCAACTCTCTACTCAATCAACTCCAGTCTTTATGGAATTGAAAATTAGATCTTGCCCTCAAAATACAGATATAGTCTTACTGCATTTTTTCTACTTATTTCATATATTGTCTCTCCGACATTTCATTCATAGGTTCTGTGTTCCTTTCTCCCCTTCTAAACATGAAAACAGGAACATGTCTTCTTTATTTTTCTAACCTCAGTTCTGACACAAATCCAGCACTCAAATATTTGCTCATGAATTGCCTCAGCTTATTTAAAACTAATTAAAATTCTGAGTACTTACTTTATAAAACAACATCGAAACTCAGTTTTACAAAGGGGAAAACTTTCTTGTCCCTACCAATTAATCTGCCAAGGGAATCAATTTAAATGGTTTAATATTCCATTTAGTTACCATCTAATTCAAGTGGTTTTAATTAATGAATCAAACTGTAACATCTTAGTCTTCATTTAAATAAAGATAAAAATGTCTTAGTGCTATTGTCTTGCATAGATAATAAGCAGCATTGCATTCTCCTTCTATATGGCAGCTGAGTATCAACAGATCTTTACTTTTCCAGAAACCCTCACTGGTCCCCCATTTCCTGGAGAACAAAGTTAAAAATTCCTTTCCTCAGCACTAGACATCCTTTAAAAACTGTCTTTATCCTAACTTTCAAACTAAAATCTAGAAGTCCCCTTTATATCTGATCCTGCTCCAATCAACCAACTCATTGAATTATCATATCCTTATTTTGGGAAAAGCAATAGCTTTCTCTTTCCTTTTGACACCTACTTCTTCCCAATTTTCACAAGTCCACATAATTTATATGCATACTAGTTTATTTGATATCTCTCTTATAGCAGCCACCACTTTCTATTTTGTAATGTAGTTATTTATGTATATACTGGGCATGTATACATCATATCTCCACTGAACTGTATGATTCTTGAAGACATGTTCCATTTGGTTAAACTCTGCATATTTCATAGCACCTACCCCAGTACTTTTATTTAATAAATGGCTGAAAAAATGTAATAATTGTTCTTATTAAACTTTGAAAAACATGGTGCTTTTACTGCTAACAATTTTTAACTATTCTAAGACTTTAGAGGCTTGGCCCCGAAGGAACCTGCTGAAAAAACCTAAATCAATTAGTACACTGTCGAAATTCAATAAATGCAAAATTACTAAAGTCTGAAATAAGGGATGGTAAGACTATCGAGTATGTTTCTCCTAAGTTATATTAAATAAAACATGTTTTACACAAGGTCAGTTATCTAGAAATAGCCTTCTTTGTTATCCAGAAATATCCCTATTTGTGTAAGTATTTTATAAATAGTATATAAATGTTATGATTACTCTGCCTAAAAGGATTCAAGGCATACCTGAGTCAGTTCAAAGTCTGGGCTCAAAAGACGGACAAACTAGGCTATGAGTCCTTTCTTCCCTGTACCAGTTTTATAACCTTGGAAAATTTAATTAACCTTTGTAGGTCTCAGTTTCTCATATGTAAATGAAGATAATAATAGCACCTACCTTCGATATTAGAGAATTAATTGAAATTATATATATAAAGCACCTAACCCAGTAAACCCAATAATCATACATTATTACAATGTATTTTTATTTCTAACACTGATATATCTGTGTGGACTGGCAGAGGGATCAGAGTGAATTATGAATAATAGTATGAAAGGACTAAGCAAATATCAAAGGTCAAAAGTTTATAAGACCTGTTAATATTTGAACACTATTTATAGACTTCATTGAAAATTATCTGGGAAATATATCCCCTTAATCCAACTTGACTGTATCTATAAGTCCCACTTTTCATCTGACTACAAATATTACCATCTGAAAATTCCAGCAGTCATCATAATTTATTCAGGGCAATTTCAATAGTGACAATGCATTTTAATCAATCACACTCTTCTACCTCCCCACTCCCAAGGTAAAGCCATATTTTTCTTAAAAAAAAAGACACAAGGAAAATCTGGTATTAGTTTTAACACTGTAATTTACCAGTTTTCAGTTTCCTATCATACCCGTGCACTGGAACTTTCCCCTAAAGTACCAAAGATTAATCAAACAAAACAATAAACATTTACTGTTTAATAAATGAGTACATTGCTAGGTGTTAATGTTATAAGGAGACATTTTAGAAAGAAACAAAAGAAAGGGCTGATGCATTAGCCCATTGTCAAAAATCCAAGAGAGCAAGGCTTCTTGTGTCCCCAGATTTATGAGAAGAGACCACTTAGTTTCCCAGACCAAGGGAAACATGGAGGTATACAGATGAGCTTACCAGTCAGCAATTCCACCCATTTTCTTGATTTCCCCCAATTCAGAGCAGCAGTGGGAGAGTCTTGAGGGACATAAATGAGTAAGAGTAACTTTGTAGAAGCTTAAAATGCCAGATAAGAAATACTGTTTTATAATAGATTTGAAACCCAAAGCGTCCCTAGGAAACACTTTCCTGGCTGGAGTTTGTATATCCTACTGACCAGGGAGATCTTGTAGGGCCCAGGGTGTCTCTGAGAGTGAAGACAAAACACTCAGTTCAAGTTTTCAGAATATGTCCTCCATATTGGTTCTGAATAAAAGCATGCTACTTGAACTCTAGTGCAAACTGCATTTATTGATGACCAAATGCTTTACTGAACTTAGAGTATAATAACCAAATCCTATTCTACTGGTTGTTAAAATTCTGGCACTTCCCCTTAACCTCACTGTGAGATAACAGAAGATATATAAATTGGTCTAGTCTCCTATTCCTGGCACAGAGCTGCTCTAACCCTTGAAATTTCCTAAGTGTAAGAGCACTAGGAGCATCTTTTGTTCTAATATTTGGTCTTTGACCCTGGTTCCAAACACAGAGCTACTAAATCCCTTAGAATTTCATGTGTGACAAGAGGGTCTTCAGTTCAGATGAGGTAACTCTTAGTGGCCTTCTGATGGCTCCAGGATGGTGGCTGATCACCAGAGAGACCAAGTCATGACTAGAAGCTTGGAACTTTCAGCCCCACCTCAAGCTCCAGGAAGTGGAAGGGGTTGGAGATTGAGTTAATGATCGATCATGTCTATGTAATGAAGCCTCCATAAAAATCCCAAAAGTATGGGGTTCAGAAAGCTTCTGGGTTAATTAATGCATTTACATGACAAGAGGGTGGTGCTCCCCAACTTCCTGGGGACAGAAGCTCCTGCACTTGGGATCCTTATGGACCTCACCATATGTATCACTTCCTCTGACTGACTGTTCAATCATATTCTTACTATATCCTTTATAATAAACTGGAAAATATAAATGTGTCCCCAAATTCTGTGAATATTCTAGCAAAAATTAAGGAATCCACAGAGTAAGTCATGGGAACCATGATTTATAAGTGGTTGGTCAGAAGTACAGGTGAAAACCTGGTACTTGCAATTGGTGTCTGGAGTGAGCGCAGTCTTCTGGGGCTGAGCCCTTAACTCGTAGGATCTGATGCAAACGCCACGTAAATGGTGTCAGACTTGTAGGACACGCAACTGATGTCTCAGAGCATTGCTTGGCGTGGGGAAAACCCACATGTCCGGTGTTAGAAGTATTTGTGTGTATGACTAAAATAGAAACACAGAATTGTTTTCCAATTCATTTATTCTGACTCAGATTCCTCACATGTAAAAGAACAAGAAGAATAATACCCGCTTCACAGATTTTTGGGGAGGAACATTGACTGAGTTAACATTTGTAAACAATTAGAGTAGTTAACAGCTTATAATTATTGTTGCTATCATCATTGGCTAATGCACTTATCTTCATTTACATACAAGCAGCAATTTTTTTCTTAGATATTTTTCCTTTTTTCGACTTGGGTGGGGGAGAATTTCATTATTTCCCAAGTATGTGTAATATGTTCAAGATTCAGGATCAGGTAGAGAAAGGTAGGATCCTTCCTTTCTTAAATATCATAACTTTATATCCAGTCTGTCCTCTGTGATGACGAGAAGGCCCTTCTGTGGTTTCTAATCAGATCCCTTCCCATCATCAGACTACACCACTTCTCATATCAGACTGCACATTATCTGTGGACTGACCAAGAGCTAAACACTAAAAGAGTTCACTTTCCATAGCTTCACTGAAAAAAAAAAACAAACACAAAAAAACCTAGAAACATATAACTCTTCATTTGGAGACCCGCATAATTTTTTAAAACCATAACTCATTCAGTTCATTTTCTGGATGGCAACTGATGCCCAGAGAGATTAATTCACTTGCCCGAGGCACAGGTCCTCAGTGGGGAGCCAGGAGTAGGAGCAGATATTGCACAGCGCTCATGCAAATCTGCCACACAACCTCGTTTCCCCACTGTGTGTAAGTACCCTGCAGCAGTACTCGTCTGCTAAACACCTAGTCTCTCAAATAGCTGTTCTAACTCTTCCAACTTGGGAGTAGCAACACTTAGTATTCTATAACAGTTAGGAGTTAGAAATATTCTCCAATGTATTTTAGTTCTAGGTGGCCCCAGAGTGGCATAAAAGAGTCAACCTGCTCCTTTAACTAGTACTAATGTTATCAAAAAACAATCTTTAAGGAAATAGAAAAAGAAAAGGAATCATGGGTCTGTATTAGAATCTAATATTAGAGAATATCTATATGCTCCCATCAAGTCTTTGAAATAATCTTTTTTTTTTTTTTTTTTACAGCATCATTCCATAATTGATGTATAAAATTATAATGCTGACTGGCTAACAAAGATTCCATTATATTCCATAAACTCCATTTAATAGAGAAGAATGTAATCCACTCTAGATAAAAAGTGTTCATAAAAGTGATTGCTTTTAAATTTGATTATTTAAAGTTTAATAATGTAGCCAACTTCCAACTGAACAATTCCACTCAGTTGTCTAACAAGTGTCTCCAATTCAACAGGTCTAAAACACATTCAGTGTCCACCCACATATCATCTCCTACATTCTCTCCTCTTTCAGGAACTTGATTGAGTCAGATAATGCCCAGTAAGAAACCGGACACTTGTCCTTGACACTTCCCTCTCCTACACCCGTCAGAGACAGTCCAGCATCCAGCTGTCTTACTCCCATACCTCTAATACCTCTTTATTTCACCCACTCCTTTCATAGCTCACTGCCACTACTCTGCTTAAACAGGAATCACTTCCTACACAGAATTCAAGGAATGCTGCCACAGCTTCCTACCCAGCCTCCATGAATTGAATCCATTCTCATTGAAACCATAGTTATCTTTCTACAACACAACTGTGAACGTGTTTGCTCTGTCTTTTAAACCCATTTAGTGGCTTCCCAATTTTTAAATTCATTCAGTGGCGATTTTTCATTCTTTGAGTTATCAGTATTATGTAATAAACACATCAAACCCACATATAAAAACAAATCGAGGCCCCTAGTACTGCCCCATATTAAGTAAAAATATTTACCCCCATCCCATGTCCCTATATTCCTCCATGCATGACAATCAACATCTTAAATCCCATATCCATAGTTAGTCTTGCTTGCTTTATATAAAGTCTTATTGCATCTCTATATATTCCTAAAATGTATCTTTGTAAATTTTAGTCACTTTTAGCTTTTAAAACTGTATCCTGCTATATATCATCTTTGAGGGACATAAGGTTTATACTTATCTTACTATTATATCATCAATATTAATTCATATTGGTGCAAGTCGCTGTACTTCATTCTTTTTGACCACTACATGCTAATCCTTTATATTGATATATCACTATTCATTCATCAAGTTTTCTTTTGATGGACCTATGGGTTATTTTCTACTTTTATTTTTATGAGCCGGAGTGTTATGAAATATTTGTATATGTAGAAGAAATTGTCTTGAGTGTTGGGTCATACACAAATGTTCCGATTTCAGAAATAATGCCAAACTAACTGCTGTCTGAAGTTATAAAAATGTGGAGATGCAACATCTTTAACAATTGGTGTTTTTTAGCCTTTTTAATTTTGGCCAACTGAATGGATATAAATAAATATATAATTGTAGCCTCGATCTGCATTTCCCTGACCACAATTGATGTTAAATATTGTTTCATAAATTAGTTTACTATGTGTGTTCTCTTTTCAAGGAAGTATCTATTCATATCTGTTGTCCATTTTTTCCTATTGGACTATTTGGGCTTTTCTTATTAATAATAGGAGTTATTTATATACATTTGACAATAATCTCTCAGTTGCATGTTTATTAAACATACACAGTTTGAAATTTATGTTTTTTCTTTCTTTAAGGTGTATTTGAATGAACCAACTTTCTCAATTTTAATACAGTAAAATGCATCAATATTTTATTTTATGTTCAATGTTTTCCCTTGGTGTTTTAGAATTTTTTTTTAATTCAAAGTCTTATAGATACCTAATTTCTTTTTTTATTAAAGTTTATTGAGGTAACAATGGTTAGTAAAGTTACATAGGTTTCAAGTGTACAATTCTGTAATACGTCATCTATATATCACATTGTGTGCTTGCTACAAGTTTTAGTTTTGTTTTTGACATTAATACATCCAAAGTTGATCTTGGTTTGGGACATGAGACAGACATCCCATTTCATTCGTTTTCCACATGGATTACCATTTTATTTTCAGCTCCATTTACTGAACAACCCTTCTTTCCCTCACTGCTGTGCAGTGCTTCCTCTGTCATATACTGAATGTTCCAAACACGTGTGAGTCTACTTCTGGGGTCTGCGTTCTGCTTCACTGGGCAATCTGTCTACCCTTTGCATCCCTTTGTGGCAACACTACAGTCTTAATTACTCTAATTTTATCTATATTTTTCTCCTGCAGAAGTATCCTGGGCATTCTGTCATCTTATAATTTCATAAAAGTTATAGTATTTTCTTCGTTGACTAGTCATTTCCTACTTTAATGTTTTAGACTTCAGCTTAAATGCCACAGCCTTTGTGAAATATTATTTAATACTCTAGATCCATTTTCCTCTACTCAGAGCATCCCTCTCCTCATCCTAAGACCCATTATATCCATTATGCTTGGAATCATTTCTAAATTACATTCTTATACAGAGAGACAAAGAGAGAAAGAGAGAGAGAAATGTTTACTTTGTTATTGACTATGAGTTCATGACAGTTGGTACCTCAGTTTCCTTATATCTCCATCCAGGTATTACTATGTAATAGTCACTTAACAAATAATTTTTTTAAGAGTTACTTTCTCCTTTGAGGTCTCATCCAGAATAACTCCTCCTCCTTGCCCCTTGCTGTGGACCCCATTCATGCTGGACAGCAGAGCCTGGTAGAGCCTCATTCAAACCTTTCAGGCACATGCTCACATTTAACAGATATTGATAAAGGATTACTGTCGGCCAATACTCCATTGAGGGGTGTGTGCACATCATCTCATTTAATTCTCAAACAACCTTGTGAAGCAGGATTTCTTGCCTCTAAGTCTCTCATTTTAAGTGAGAACACTAAGATTTGGTTCAGGAATTTGCCAAAAGTCACATAGCTAGTTCAGGGGGTCAGAGGCAAGAACAAGGTTGCTCAACAAAGCCTGGAATTTTAACTTTGTAGTAATCTTGTTATGCCAGCTGTGACACAGATATCTTTATGCTTATGCTTAGGATTTGTTTTTCTTTGCCCATTACCTGGCAAACACGTTGTGTTTTTTTTTTAATTGAGATATAATTGATGCACTACATTGTATAACTTTAAGGTATACAACATGTTGATTTTTATTTTATTTTATTTTATTATGGTCAACATGTTGATTCGATAGGCACCTAAATAATTGTAGATTTGATGAACAAATTAATGAACATTTCTTAAAAATTAATTCAGAGTTATGCTAATATTAAGTATTAAAAGTTGTTTAAAATTTAGAACTAGAAGTGATCTTAGAAACCACCCAGTCCAAACCGTGGGTTTTAATAATGGAGACACAAAGGTCCAGAAAGATCAACTGTCTTTTTTTAAAGTCAAAAGGGCTGTTTTTAGTATATTTAGAAAAAAAAACTTTCAGTCAGCTGAGTTTTGCACAGCATCATGTGCCTGTTAATAAAAGATATTTAAATGTGTGCCACAAATTCTTAAATGAAATAATATTCTGAAATAATAAGTAAAGATAGAAAATAAAATTAAACCCCTAAAGTCTATTTTACTTATTCAAGACAAACATTAATGTACAATATTAAACGAGTCTTAAGAATAAAGACAATATAGTTTAATTTATAAGTTAAGTACAAGGACAAATTACTGTTTTTGCCTTGCATCACTAAACTTGACATTTTTAGATTTAAGACTGAGCATTAAGGACTTAAATCAGCAAAATTGTACTTTTTTGTTACTTGTAGAAAAAAGGCTGGTGCAATTTTGCTGAATCAGATTATAACATTTTGTGTGTGTGTGTGTGTGTGTGTGTGTGTGTGTGTGTGACCAATCTAGATGACTCCATTCAACAAATGACAAAGTGATCATTGAGAACTGATGTGATCCATCAAAACACATTTCCACTGTCAGCCAAGTAGCAGCTCAACTGATTCTAACAAAGAAGAAGACACGACTGATTTATTCTGGGATTTTAACTGACGATCAGCAAATCAATCTCCATGTTCATTTATCAAAAGCTGATGGATTCATAATGTTCTTCTCTTTGAATAGTTCTAGTATAAAGGTATAAAAAATGCACACAAACTACCTAAATGGATCTTGGCTCATTCACTTCCAAAGTATTTTTTCTCAACCTTTGTACTAGTTAAAAGCTACAGTGAGAAAGTTAGACTCATTTTGAAAACAGGAAGATAACCAGAATTTCTCAAATTGAGCAAGAGCAGGATTGCAATCTAAAGCAAACTCAAGATGTCCAAAATTGTGTTTTAATAAAAATTAATTTTTGGAAATACTCTTCTGTTTCCCTGAACCCCAAACAAGCAGATAGTAACAATGAAATTCTGTTTAGTACCACATTTTGATTAATAACTAACTTCAGAAATATATATAACACTAAAAGCAGATTAAATTCATTATATAAATGCAAATCTCAAGTCAGTAATTTAGAACCACTCTTTCCAAAGGTACAAATGGTTCAACTGGGACTCAAAGTTTACCTTTTGTTATATTTATGAAGAAAGATTTTGCTAAGCAGAGAATTAATGTTAACTAGATTTCAAGAAAAAAAATGTTTAATTCAATGAGACTAAAACTAAATTTAAGCACCTTTAAGTATTTTAGAAGTACTCATTTACTAGGAATATTTCAAAAGTCTACTTACAGATCTAGAAGTCAACAAAAAGCATAAAGAAAATTATTTGGAATAACTACAGGAAAATAATCTCTATGACTTCACTTAATAAACCCCCATTTATATAATACATATCACTTTGACTCTTTAGAATTCACTCTTATCTAGTCATTGAAACTGGTATTTAAAGAGGTAAATATTGAGTTAAAGTGACCTTATAATATACTTGAAATTATCTTTTGCCCTTAACATATGGCAACAATCTGATGGCCCACAGGCTGAATTTAGCCACCATCTGTTTGGTTTAAAAAAGTGTTTGTTTGTTTGTTTTATTGTTTTTGCGAGGGTCTTCGGGGGTATGATGTGCAATTGTATTTTGCTATAGTGTCCACCGTCTCCCTTTAGGAGACATACATTCCTAAAGGGACATACACTCCCTTTCCTGTGTATGTCATGTGCTTCGTCCCTAAGGGCTTTTTGCTTCTGGAGGCTTAAGTTTAAAATCTTGTCCAATTTGAATATTCTCTAAATTCTTCTTCCCATATAGTCACAAAACATAGGAATTTTAGAATTGGAAGGTACCTTAGAAGTTAGCTCACTCTTCTAATTTCTTCCTACAAGATACTGAAGTCAAGAAAAGTATAGTAGCTTTCCCTTGGTTAAGTGTACATTAATAGTTCTGCCAAAATGCTCTTCTAACTCAAAAAGTTAAAAAAAAAAAAGCCTTGTGTTGGAGTTTCTTGCTTTGTCATGAGTCACCACCCTTCTCATCTGTTCAAAAGTAACATTTACTTCATAAGCACTTACCCCTGAGAGCAGGTAGCAGGGATCTCTCCTTCTTGTCATCACACTTGTTGCATTCACTGAAGTACAGTAGTAAGAACACATCAACCAGAACCCACATCAGCGAAGTGGCTAGAACCACCTTGCAGTAAACAAATCTCCTCATGTCTTTCCTTGATTTCTAGTTAACACATAGATCGAAGACAGATGCTACTATAATAAATCCAAGCCACAGGGGTGAACTCCAGGATAAGAGTAGAATGCATCCCACTGCATTTAAAAAAAAAAAAAAAAAGGAGAAGAAAAGAAGAAAAAGAAAAGAAGATTCCATTACTACAGAGTTTGTTTTGTATAAAGAAGCTTTAACATATAACTTACATAATGTTCCCATATATATCAGCACCCAGCCTTCAAATTCAGAATTAAAAGTGCAAACAAATGAAAATTGTAAGCAAGCCAGATGGCTAAAATTTGAACCACTAAACCCAAATCAGCCACTACTCTGCTGGAGCCTTGACAAATATTTCTTCAAGTTGTACTGTCCTGTCATAACGTTCTATACAGCACCTGAATTTACCCTGCTTCAGCACTTTCGAGGAGCCAATACTGCTGAAATAGAAATCATCCTGGGATACAATATATTCTAGAAAACGAGAATAATAGGGCCAAACCTAAAGATTTGCTGTGAGGACTAAATATGATGGTAATGCTTATCAACCACCTCGGAGAACACAAAGTTATTAATATTAAGCTACAGAAAAAAAATCTCAGATTCTGAAAAAATGCAATTATATGAAATAAGTCATCAATTGTTAAGCTTTAAAAACTCCTTCTGGTCTACACAGAAAGAGATGTTTATTTTAGAATGGACAGCATACATTAAAAAATTATCAGAGGAGAAATAACATACTAGTGTAAAGTGATATAGAATAACTAAAGTAAGAATTCTAAAAGGCATAACAAAGACATGCACACAATTATTGAAAGATGTTCAAAGTAAGTGTAGGACTAACACCATATACATACTGGTTTTATTTACACTACACAGAAAAATAAGGACCTGGTTAACTCATTTCTATCTGTACAGTAAATACATCAAACCAAAAATATTTTCATATCATTTGCTACATTTAAAATAATATCAACTGAAGTATAAATTTGTTGATGTGAATAAGTATTAATAACAGTTTTGACAGATATTCAGGGAGAATAGCTATTAAATACAGAGGTACTTAAAATATTTCATAAACATTTGTCTCAAAATAAAAACATCAAAGCACAATTTGCTGAGGCAGAAGCTCTTTAAATTAATGGCAGCTGACTTTACATTATAAATCAACAAAAATGCTCTTGCCTTATTACAGCCTATCCAGACTGGTAACAAATTCAAAATTTACATAAAATGACACCTTAAAAATTATTATAAGAGTCTACTTTCTATATCTACACATAATTTACATTTATTCTGCATATATTTTTTTTTAGAAAAGAAACAAACTGTGCAAATTTAAGAAATTTGGGGTTTGTTTGTTATTTTTCTTGGAAAAAATGCTATGCTTATTATCTATTTCATTTTGACTTCATGTTCTGTAAAAATACAGCTAACCATCAGAACTCAGCCTCTAAATCTGATAATAAGAGAACGATTCCTCTATGTACATTTCCTCTTATTTTGTGTATGCTTACTGAATACGAGATATGAAAGCTATCAAATGTTCTGTCTTTTTTTGGTCCTAAAATGGTATAAGTCTCTTCAGTTTATTGTAGAAAAAAGTTCCATGGAAAAGTATATATAAGACTGATGGTTACCAAATGGCCATTCCCAGATTTAAAAGGAATACCTTATAATAAAACATTTTACAATATAGGATCTATATATTACATGAAATATTTTATTATAATAAAGACACAAACAACACCATCCCTACCTATGTCATAAAATGAAAAGATGACTTTAGGTAGACAAGATTTGCTTCTCTGTGCTTCACTGCCTTTACTTACAACGTATTTTCTACCCTATTCAACTCACAAAATATTGTGAGGCTTAAGCAGGATAAAGAATGAGGACATTTTAAAATGAAAATATGAAGAATAATATTATAATAGAAAATCTGAAATCACGTAATATTAAATATTAAAATGTCTAAGATTAGTCATTTCCTAATAGCCTAAGAGTTAAGGTTACTGAGAATTTAATTTTAACTTTAGTTATAATTAAAAGGGAAAATAATATCTTATTGCCACTCCAAGCATTATTCAAATTACTCTAATTTCATAGCCTGCTAGATCTATACATCAAGACATTAGCACTGAGAGAAGTGGAACTTTAGTATTTTATGGGATATAATTAAGTTGCTGTTTAAATTTTTGTTAATTTATGGAATAGTCTTTTCTTATACATTTGAAGTTTTAATTCTGTCTCTAACTCGAAAATATACTTAATGTTATCATTGACAAGGGTCTTATCTACTGGCACTTATAAAATAGTAATCTCATATGTTGTCTTCCAATACTTTTCGCATAAGAACAAAACTGGTTGAGCAAAAGGATGGTACAGTATACCCAGTCACACTAATCAATACAAGCACAGTTGGTGGCCCAGGTTTATTTAAGAAAATCAGCATCTGTATTATGTTTTTATTCCAATAAGCCCCTATTTATTTGCAAATACTGTTCTGTTTCTCCAACCAGTCCAAGTTCTGCAACATTCCTGGCTTGCCAAACCCATGTGGAGCATGACCAACTCTGCATAAACTACAGACAGGCTCTTCTATCCAAAAATACAACCTCCTTTTTCCTTCTCTGATTATCTCAAAATCTTTTGAGTACAGTTATTTCCCTCTTTAAAAAATATTTCTCTACATAGGAAAACTTCAAGAGTTAGAAAACTATCAAGTACCATATTGCTAGTCAGACTGCCTTTCCTTTTCTTCCTGCCTACAAAACAGTGGATCAGCCAAATATTCTATGAGATATTACAAGATTTTGTTTTAAAATATACACCATTTTTCCTATCTTTATCAAAATCAATTTCAAATATAAAAAAAAAATCTAGATAAAGCTTAGAAGTTTGGTAATTACGTTATGCAAATAAGACATTTTTTGTTTTTAATTAGGAAGTTATCCCTTACTCGAGGAGTTAGTTGCCATTAGACTCATTTTTATCTCATCGTATATTTTCTCTTGCAGAAAATTGCATAATAGGTGCAAATTTATTCAATCTATTTTATGAGGCTGTATTGAGGCTGCCAAAGGATCCTGGAAACTAGCGTACAAGTAAGACTGCTGGTAAGTGATCCCAGAAATTTCAGGCACCCAACACATTTTAAATGTTTTAAATAGCTATGCAGGAGATTTTGTGAACTGGTGACTGGACAATTTTTCAGAGTTTGATTTATAGACTGATAAATTTAGTGGGTGAGCACTGAAAAAATACCTTAAATTAGCTACTGGCTTTATAGACAGGAAGACTGATCTTTGTATGAAGGAAGATGTAAAATGAAGGTGAACTAAAAGAAGATACCCACAACGTAAATCAATGTAAAATCCTGTAAAAAAAAAAAAAAAATCACTGTAAAAACCACACCACAACTAAAAGATACACTAAGAGACAAGGAAGCAGACACAGATAATGCTAAATAAATGTCTTATGTGGAAAAATGGTGGGATAGAAGCAAAAAAAAAAAAAAAGAAAAGAAAAGAAATGACAAAAGAAAAATGCCCTTATGTGTATTTAAACTAAGAAAAATTTAAATATTCATAACACAAGAATTGAAGCAAGCTAGCTTAAAACCTAGAAATATATATTTTAGAGTTAATGTCATGATTTTAATCTGGGTTTCAAAACTCACTAATTGTGTGGCTTAATTCGAGTTACTTAATGATTTGATCCATGCCTCCTTTTTCCTATTCACCAAATGTGAACAATAGTAGCTACCTTAAAAGGCTATGATAAGGGGCTGGCCCGGTGGCTCAGGCGGTTAGAGCTCCATGCTCCTAATTCCAAAGGCTGCCAGTTCGATTCCCACATGGGCCAGTGGGCTCTCAACCACAAGGTTGCCAGTTCTAGTCCTCAACTCCCGCAACGGATGGTGGGCTCCACCCCCTGCAACTAAGATTGAACATGGCACCTTGAGTTGAGCTGCCGCTAAGCTCCCGGATGGCTCAGTTGGTTGGAGCACGGGCTCTCAACCACAAGGTTGCCGGTTTGACTCCCACAAGGAATGGTGGGCTGCGCCCCCTGCAACTAGCAAGGGCAACTGGAACTGGAGCTGAGCTGTACCCTCCACAACTAAGACTGAAAGGACAACAACTTGACTTGGAAGAAAAAAAAAAAAGGCTATGGTAAGCATTGAATTAATTAATTAATACACATAAAGCTCTTATAACAGTGCCTGACATATATACAGTAGCTATTATTAGTAGTAACAGTAATATTGTTATCATCATGAACATCACTGAAAGAACAAGAAGTCTCCCCGCCGATCCTAGAGGCAGTGTACATTCAGTATGAGTGTATTCAGGGGGTCAGGAGACAAGATGAGCATCACAAACGTATTTAATATTTACAAATAGTCTTAATATTAAATCACAAATATATTTAATATTGAGTATATTTAATATTAATATTTGGAGCACTACAAATATATTTTATATATAATCATCCCAAGTATAGTTAATGTAATTTCTAATGGGGTATGAGATAAACAGCATATTGCAATTGTCAAAACTCATTGAACTGTATATTTAAGATCTGTGCAAATTTCATTTTGTATAAATTATACCTCACTTTCTAAGGTAAAATTAAAATGTTTATGTACCTCTCATATGATCCACTGAATTGACTTTTGATTAATTAAAGGAATCATAGGCACAATTGCATCATATAAGAGGGTTTCCACTTAATACCTTTTTGATCTCATCTACTGTCTTTCTTCATGGCAGTGTCTTGAGTCTCCTGGCTGTTCCTTAAATAGACCAACCATTACCTTGCCTCAGGGCATTACATAGGCTGTTTTCTCTGTCCGCTGATATAGCCGTGGCTCCCTACTCTTACTTCCTCCAAATAGCACTTCTTTCCTGCTTAAATGTCAAATCATGGAGCACTTTCCTATCTACCTATATAAAATAACACATTCTGTATTTCCTTACCTCACTTTAATCTTCTTCTCTATACCTACTACCCACCCCCCAATATACTAAAAAGTTAATTGGGTTTTTATTTGTTATTTGTCCCTCTTTCTTAAATAGTAAGCTATATGAGAACGGAGTTTCACATCTATTACATATGCCCACTCTCACGCCAATATATTTAAGTTTTAAAACTCCAGCACTGGTTGTTATGGGCTAAATTGTGTCCTCCTCAAAACAAAACAAAACAAAATAAAACAAAAAATCTGTATGTGAAGTCTAATCCGCAGTATTTTAGAATGTGACTGTGTTTGGAGATAGGGCCCTTAAAGAGATACTTAAGGTAAACTGAGGTTGTATGGGTGGGCCTTAATCCAATATGGCTGGTGTCCTTATAAGAAGAGGTGTTTAGGACACACACACAGGTACACACAGAGGAAAGACTATGTAAATACAGGGAAGGTGACCATCTATATGCCACAGAGAGAGGCATCAGAACAAAACCAATTCTACTGACACATTAATTTTGGACTTCTAAAATCTGTGAGAAAATACATTTTTGTTGTTTACGCCACCCATTCTGTGATACTTTGTTAGGGCAGCCTTAGCAAATTAACATACTGGCCAAATCCAACTTTCCCCTGCTTCACTCCTACATGGAAACAGATGAACATGGCTGAAAAGAAAGCCCCCAAATATGCTTCCTGTTCTCATTTTAAATCTATAAACTCACACTATAAGCACACTTTCAGTGCTTCACAGTACTCTGCAACCCTTCCTAGTCAAATCAATCTCCATCCCTCAGAAAACTTTGCATCTTGGTTACCGTCCTCATACTGCCATCTGCATGCTTTTTCCTCTCAGCTCACCACTTCTACATTTGTGTGTTCTGTGCCATTGAGTCCCCTCCCACTACAGGTGACCCTATGAACGAGAAGTGACCACAGTGTCCTGTCAACAGCCCTGCTCAGCTCCTGCAGACTCATGCCTACCACTTCTTTTATGCTGTCAATCATCTCATATTTGGTCTTCTTCTTTTCCTGTCACATTCTATGTTTCCCAGCATCACTGTCTTTTCCAAGGAACTCTGACTCCTCATGATGTGCTTCAAGTAGGACAACTTCATTTTTGCCTCCAACAGTATTTCAGGCTTAATTTGCGCTAGCACCCAATTTTTCATCTTCTAAATTTAGCAGAAACGATTATACGCAATCCAAAGAGAATTTTGCACATTGCCATGTTGAATGTTATCAACTTGATTTTTATATTTACACCCCTAAATCTGCAAGTCCAAGTGCTACAACATATGCACTAACTCCTTTTAGGAGTGCAATACCCTCTGCTCTCACATGTTCATGGATTATACGGATGCACTTATCTCTTGGCATCAGTTTTTCTTCTCTAATAAGTCATTGCTCTAAACACAAAGATGTTATATGAATAATCATCTTAAAATAAACTAATGTGATCCCACATCCCTCTTCAGCTATCCCACTAGGTCTCTCCTCACCTTTAAAGCAAAAGTTCTGTGAAGATTTATGTACAACCACTGTCTAGACACCCCATACTCCTATCCTCCAATTCACTCTTAAGTCCAACGGACTTTAGCCCCTGCCATTATATGGAAACCTTATTTGATATGGTCATGGGAAAATCGAATAGTCTATGTTCAAGCATTATCTTACATACCTCCAAAGTAGCATTTGACATAGCTTAGCCATAAAGCCTTGCACTTGTTTCTATCAGCTCTTTTCTTTCACATCCTTTATTTGATCTTACAGCAAAGTCTGCTGGCTCTACCTTCAGATTTGAGCCACTGGTCACCAATTCCACTGATACCACTGTAATCCAAGCCCCCATCACCAACTACCTTGACGTACTGCCTTAATTTCTTCAAAAAAAAACATACAGCATTATTGACATATACATTACATACCATACAATTCACCCATTAAAAGTATATATGCAACGAATGGCTTGTAGTATAGTCACAGAGTTATGTATCCATCCCCGCAATTAATTTTAGACCACTTTCATTACCTCAAAGGAAAACAGCTCCCCTTTGCTATAACCTCCCAATCCTTCTATTGCCCCTAGCCCTAGGTAACCACTAACCTAAACACTTCACATAAGTGAAATCATGTAATACATGGCCCTTTGGGACTGTCTTCTTCACTTACAATAACGTTTTCAATATTTGTCCATGTTCCAGCACATGCCAGTACTTAATTTCCTTTTCTTGCCAAATAATAATTAATTGTACAGATACGAGGCCTGACAATTAAGTTCACAAACTTGTTGCAACAATGTTGCTAACCTTTTTTGATATCAGAGGGATTATTCATTATGAATTTGTACCAACTGGAAAAACAGTTAACCAAGTTTATTATTTGGAAGTGCTGAAAAGGCTGCATAAAAAAGACAACCTGAACTTTTCACCAACAATTCATGGCTCTTACATCACGACAATGCACCAGCTCACACAGCACTGTCTGTGAGGGAGTTTTTAGCCAGTAAACAAATAACTGTATTGGAATAACTCCCCTTATCACTTGATCTGGCCCCAACTGACTTCTTTCTTTCCCCAAAGAGAAAGGAAATATTGAAAGGAAGACATTTTGATGACATTCAGGACATCAAGGGTAATAAGATGACAGGTCTGTTGGCCATTCCAGAAAAAGAGTTCCAAAATTGCTTTGAAGGGTGGACTAGGTGCTGGTATCAGTGCATAGCTTCCCAAGGGGAGTACTTCGAAGGTGACTGTAGTGATATTCAGCAATGAGGCATGTAGCACTTTTTCTATGATGAGTTCGTAAACTTAGTTGTCTTACCTCATATGTGGTTCAGAAGTTAAGGAGGAGGTGGAGGAGTAGGGCTCCTACCTACAGCTCTATTTGAGTATGGTTCTCTTTGTTACAGGCACCCAAGTCATCATCCTACATGGTCTCAGGTTACAGTGCCGTTGTTCTTGTCCAATCAACCACATCTGGCCATACCACTAAGGCCCATGAAATTAAAGTGGATCACATCTTCTGTTTTCCAGATGATCTACAGTTTGATGATGGCATGCCTTTTGTCACAAAGGTCACTCGACAATGGAATGACAGTCAAGGTTTTAGACAGATTTTCCATACTCCATACCATTCGAAGTATGTTTTTGTTGTTGTTGTTGTTTTTGTTTTGTTTTTCAATTGAATGTTGGAATGACCTCCTTAAAAACTGACTGTAAAAGATATCTGACCAACCTTCTAATCACTTCGTGGTCTACCACTTGAGCAAGACAACTGACTCGCCAAATTTAGCCCTCCCCCTAAAAACATTAAAACATTCATCTTCTCTTGGCCATCTACTGAGTAATGATCAGAAATAAATGGGTGGGGGATTACATAAAACTATTTTTAAAATATGGGATCCCTCCCTGTCCATTCCTGGACATAGCACATTTTTCCATCCCCTAACATTGAGCCCAAGACAGATGGTTGGTATTCCTCCAGGTGACAGATAGCCAAGAGGTGGCCTAGAGTGTACAAACATACTTGGATTCTAACTCAGGTGCTTGGATTCTCTTGTTGAACTGGCATGGTCCTAGACCATGAGGTTAATAAACTCTTGGCTATGTATGCTGCTAACCAAATCCCCTGACAATGGCCCATATAGGCCAACATAGGAGCTATCTTTAAATTTAGTGAAAATGCCCTTGCCCTTGTCCCATTCACATCTAATCCTTCTATATGAAAGGTATGGGTCAGAGAAAGATAATAGAAAAAATAAAAAGAGGTTACGTTATATTTACTGAGCTGGGAAACACCAAATTTCATGGCTATGAGGGAGAGTAACAATTCTTACATCTGGTGAGGAACCATATTGTATCCCACGAGGTGAAGGGATGGGGCAGAGTCAATTCATGTTCTCTCGGTTACCTAGATTCAGCATCAGCGCGTAGCCGAGTAATCAGATGACTTGGGTGAATGGTACAGCTTCTCCAGCTGGCAATCTGACTGCTGTTTTGTCTGTTGCCTAAACTTGATAACCTATGAGGAGTAGAAGTGATTTATAGCCCTCTGTAGGTTTGAATTTTTAATAGAAGCATGTATTACTTTCAGACTAAAACTATTATCTTAATTATAAAAAGTGAAGTATTTCTTTCATTTATCCTACAGAAGCAACTGGGTGTCTGTATAGATGCCAACACCATGCTAGTCACTAAAGATAAAACACATAAACACAGAATCCCTGCCTTCTGCCTTAGGATCCAGTAGGGGAGACATTCAAAAGCACTGGGGTAAGGATAAGAAAGGAGGTAAGTGAAACATTAGGAGTGATTTCAAATGAGAAACTCTTATTAACACATAGTTATTGTATGTAATTATTAATGTTGAGAGAATGCAGCCACACAGAGAATTATTGGGCATAGAGAGATTGAAAGAAAGGTGAAGCTTCATAAGGAATATTTATGAGGCAGATGCAATTTTTCAAGGAGTTTGTGACACATTGGTCTTGTAGTGATGCTTAGATATAAAGAGACCCATTCTATGAAGATGCTATTAATATCAAAGCCTAAAATATATGTTAATGAGACTTTACAAGCAAAAAATTATTATTAAAACATAATAAAATTAAGTCTTCAGAAAGAAAGCTTGTAAAAAGCAACATATAACCCTCAAAAAGATAATGGATTTTTTTATATACAACCTAAAAACTATTCATCATTCATTTGCTTTAGTTATTTAAAGACTGTTCAGTATTCAAATAATAACATGCCATACCAGTGGTTTAAGCTTATTCATTAATAGTTACCAAGAGGGTAAAATAGAAATCCAAAATGTTCAACTGGATATAAAACCTAGAGATTTAAGACAACAGCAGAGCATTTGGACAGTTCCCAACAGACATCTACCAGAAAGCTGGCCATCTTCTGCCATAAATCACATGGTTAAAATGAAAATAAATGTTTCCACAGAGACACCAAACCATTAGAAAATCTTAACATCAGCTTCCTAGCTAGCCTTAAGGCTTTTGAATTCTTTATGACAAGAGAAGTAAGGAATGAATTACAAGTTTTTCTTCTTTGAAATGTACAGGGTAATGTGGCTATTTAGTGTCTAGGTTTTCTTTCTAAAACAGGGGCACTTATTTGTACAAAATAATGAAGAACAATATCAAATTATCTTGTAATATTATATCAGTACTCTGCTCCAGCTGGCAATTAGTGGGAACCAAAAAGAAAGTGAAGGAGAGTCAAACAAAAGCCCAGGAGTCTACGGCACATAAGGACCCCAGCAGCATAAAGGAGAGGACGCAGAAGGGACTTGGACACGGGAAACTCTAGAAGTAAAATGAGTTACGGTGCCTTTCTGCAACGTTGTTATAAAATCACACAAATGTAAATCAAATTTTATTTGCATGCTTAAATATTATAATTTAGTGATTTTTTTTTACCATATTTGATACATGAGAGAAACATACCTTTATTAAAACTAGTTTAAAAAACATTAACAGTTGAAATATTTAAGTTCCTCTACTACAAAAAACTGTTTAAAAAATTAAAAACTACTTAATTAAAGCTACTGTATTCTGATTAGTTTGATTTGCAGGTTCAGTTTTTTTTTTTTTTTCCCCCTGCAACCTTCAGGGTGAAGTGATTAATCATAAATTAAGTGCCTTAAAAGACAGGCAATTAGAGGGAAGAAGCAAAAAAAGAATAAAAAATCAGAATATTGAATAATTGGTCCCCAATTAATTAACAATTAAGTAAAATTATTATATCCCCAAAGATTAAAAATCATATTCATAGCAACCTTGTCATGTGAAATTGCTAAAAAGAGTAACTTGTTATTCAGTATAAAGCAATCTAATATAATGGAGTATATAATACAATAATAGAAAACAGAAATATTATACAGAAAGAAAATTTGCCAAAAATATGTGAGAAAGGGGAGGACACAATACCTCTTCACAAAATGTAAAAGTTGAGCAGAGATTACGGGATTATTTGTACAAGCACATGAAAAGGCAACCCAAAACCAAGGTAGCATTTTCCCATATCATCTGGGAAAACTACTAATTACTTTAATTAGGGAGTCTGTTAGTTAAAGACCCATAAGTTAAAATTAAAAACTGCTTTTGACAAAATTACACTTTAGCAAAGTTGACATGAAATTCGTCTTTTTTCACTTTGAAGATGGAAATGTAAATTAGCACCCTGTTTCCCCGAAAATAAGACCTAGCCGGACAATCAGCTCTAATACGTCTTTTGGAGCAAAAATTAATATAAGACCCAGTATTATATTATATTAAATTATATTATACCCAGTATTATATTATTTTATATTTATTATATTATACTATACTATATTATATTATATTATACCCAGTCTTATATTATTGTAAAATAAGACTGGGTCTCGTTAATTTTTGCTCCGAAAGAAGCATTAGAGCTGATTGTCTGGCTAGGTCTTATTTTCGGGGAAACTCAGTAAAAACTTACTTGGAGAGAAATGTGGTTTATTAAAAATATATATGATTTTGTACCTACATTCTTAAATATAATCATATACTTTGAACTAGTAATTTTTCTACTGGAAAACTCTCTTTAAAAAAAACCATGTTTTAAAAAAGGCGTTGTGCACAGTGGTTTTATCACAATATCATTTATTAAAAAGTAGTTCAAAATATATAACTGACAATATATTATGCAGCTATTGGAAACATGAAATTTTGTGATAAAAATTAGAAAAGCGTATATGATAATATAAAATTAAACAAATCAAGATATTCACTAGTTTATGTACTATTTTTACAATTACTTTCTTTATCTTACTCATATAAAAGTAATGAAAAGAATATGTAAGAATGTGTGGATTTTTTTTTTTTTTTTTGCCATTCCTTTCACTATCTTGGTTAATTTTCAAATTATCCACAAGTCGTATATGTTATCTGAATAATTGGAATATATGTTTTATTTTAAAGTAAATAAGAAAACCACCAATAATAGTGATAAAGAATAAAATTCTGAGTTATGTGATATTTGCATACATGCATATGTGAATACATGGGCTCACACTCAGTTGTGATGCAATATAGCAAACAGAGAGTTAACAGACACAAAGATCTGTCAAAAGTTATTCACAAAACAGAGTAAATAAGAAAGAAAAGGAGGGCAGAACCTCCTATTAAAATAAAGCCTGACTTAAGTATTCTGTTTCCAATTTTTTTTTTTTTTTTAACTAGTCTCAAGTATGACAGAATATGTATGGCTTTGGAAAAATAAGTTTACCCCATGTGTCAAATTCTATTAAAACTCCACGTTCTTTTCAAAAAGCGGTTAACTTTCCAAACCTGGAGTCTCACCCAAGATTCAGAAACTGTCTTTTGCTGGGTACATTTGTGGTCTTCCTTCCAAATAAATACTCTCTTAAAACAAGCAGGACCAGTATTTAAAAGTGATCATAAAATTGAGGAAGACTACAAACTTCCAATCATTCTCACTGTTGCAGCTGATGCATATATTTCATCAAATCAAATTAAGTTTTTAGAAAAGAAATAACACAAGTGAATTTTATATTCCATTTATGTAAGGACAGTTTAATATTTAAAGACATACCAACTCGGACCCCAAAATATTCTTCTCTTTATACCCAAAATATAGGTACTTTAGATTAAAACAGCATGCTAACTGAAGTACCTGACTACGGTAATTGTTGTTATAGAAAAAAGATGATCACCTATCAATAATATACTGTAATTTGAAAAAAATCATTATTAAGATAATGACAAAATTTTGTAGTTTCAAAACCAAGTCACCATGAGGGAAAACAAAAAACAAAACAACAACAAAAAAAACCTCCCTGTTAAAAGCAAGCACCCTTGTGTTTGCTTTTATTCAGAGACAAAAACAAAAAACAAAACAAAACAAAAAAAACAGATGTAGTATACAACTAATATAATCTATCCCGTTGTCTGTTTTTAAATGTCCGATCTAGCTATACTACTTTAAGTGACCTTAATGTGACCTTAATTATCATTTTCTCTCAATAATTAAATAATATTATGTCTCTGTCTCTGAGTCACCAAAAGATGTATGTTCACTTATCACTTTGTGTCAATCACTACCAATTAAGTCAACTTATAAAAACAAATTTCTTTCAGTAGTATTCACAGAAATATGGGGACTATGACAGAGGGCTTAGGGATGGTGGTGGGCAGGGGAGAAGTTATCATCATCCTACTCAAATTTACCTCAATTGTTAGATTTCCTTTCTAGAAATGAAATCTTTATAGCTTACAATGTAGCAGTGAGAAACCATGAGTTATTAATAAACAGTTTTCTTATTACAGCTTATTCTTGAGTCAAGATTCAAATTCTAAAAGCAAACAGCTCATACATTTTTTCCCCAAAGATTTTATAGGTTTATAGCTAAAACAGAAAATGAATAAAGCTTCAAGATCAATAACATCTGTTTAGCTCAAGGAAAAGCCCCACTATTTAGGTGGCTGAATGGTTACAATATTTTCTTTTGATTTTGATAAGCATAGTAAATACATTCTAACTACTGATTGACATCAGAACGAATCAGTAGGTGTGCACCATTCTAAAATCTCTTATCTATTGATTTATGTGGAATGAAACAGCATTCAAACTGAGAAAGAAAATGCTGGTATGATTCCTCTCCAGCCCCCCCCCAAAAAACACATAATAAGTATACAAATTTTCATGTTTCCTACATTTATTCAGTTCCACCCCAGCAGAACAGCAATCAACATTTTATTTTTTATATTTGCTTCACATTTCTGGCAAAGATATATACAAAGACAGCAATCTGAATCAACAAAACCTATTGACTGATGCATAGGATTTTTTTCTTTATGGCATTTTTAATTCCTGGTTATTCTCACTCTTATAATTTTATTAAATTATATTTCTTTGATCATATTTAAATCATGATTCTCTTCATTATATTGCTTATATTCCTCTTTTTATCCATCTAATTTCCTCTCCATATTCTCCTGTTTTTTCAATTATAAAAATCACCTAACCAGAAATTTTCATTTCAATTTGCAATTGGCTCTGCAGTATATATTTGTTAGTTGTTTTTCCAATTGTTTTTCCGATTCTTTCCCGAACTTTCCTGTATTTTATTCTCCTTCTATAGAGAAAATATATTGCTTGGCCATCCCAATATTTCTCCATAACTTCCACTTAACATTTTATGAAGCTCTTTTTCTCTTACCCAAAGCCTGAATCCACATTCTGATTTCTTCCATCATCCTATCCTGACCAAAATAATAACTGAAATACCTAAGAAAGTTTGTGCTGATACTCATTTACCAGTACTAAGACACTGAAGACGCTAAATATCAGAACAATGAATGATTACATCAAAGAGCCAGAAATATAGAAAGTATTATTTTTTTTCCTAAACATTCAGAATATATTGGTTAAGTGTATTAGACAGACTTTGATTCAAGTCTCACCTCCTCCATCTTTTCATTTGGAGAGTGGAGAGGTTAATCTGCCCAGCTACCTTCAGTTGTTCCCATGTTTATAAAATGGCAGGAAGAGTTATACCTACTTAAAAGGTCGTGGTAAGAATTAGGCACATATAATAAGAATCAGAGGAAGTAGCACATACTATTAACTATTCAGTACATATTAGCCATTGCTATTATTGAGATCAATATTATGATGAGCAAAATAATTCATTAATACAACTCAGAAAGGAAAAAGAACTTAAGATTATTCAAATATAAACTATTTATTTCATTTATTTGGCAAATAATTTTTAAGTACGCAAATGTTCCCAGACCTGTGCTTGGGATACCTAACGTCAGGAAGCTTATAATGGAGGCGCTCTAGATAAAATCAAAGACCTGCTCAAGATTAAGATTTCTGGGGCCAGCACCATAGTTAAGAATACTGATTTTATTATTTTTCTTTTGTTCTTTATTGATTTCACCCATTTCTATGTTTTTAATTATGTGTATAATAGAAAAAAATGGGAGTATTCATAAATTTGCTGGCAGACTTGGACAGTTTTGAAGCTCCTGTGGGACATATAGGTGAAGACGTCCGGAAGGCAAGTAAGTGTGGGAATTGAATTTCAGGACAGGTTAAGATGAGGGAGTCAGCAAACCAATGTTAATTAAAGCAGTAGGAATTGGTAAAGTTTCTTCAGTGAGAGTATAAGTATGAGAAAAAAAGAGGATGCCACAAAGAATCAAGATGAAAGAAAGATAAGCTCACAAATGAAATTTGGTGAGGGGTATGGGGGTGAAGAGAGAAACAGGAGAGTACAGTGTTACCGACACCAATAGAAAAAAAATTTTTTTAAAGAGAAGGTTTGATCCATGGTACAAAATCATACTAAGAGATCTACAATTTTATTTTAGAATAGTCCCAGGACTAACTTCAGTAACCTTGGAAAGGACATTTACAGACAAGCAGAAAAAGTAAGCCTCAGTGTGTTGAGGTGTGAATGGAGGACGCAGATTTGAGACCAGAGAATATAGACAATTCTAAGAAACATTCAGCTGGGAATAGCTGTGTAGCTGAAAATGGACTTAGAATAAAGAGAGGATTTGTGTGCAGATGAGCTTTTGTTTTGAGACATGTTTAATGCCAATGGGAAGAAATCAAGAGAGGGAGAAGGATGACAATACAAGAGAAACAAAATATTCATTTGAGTTAGGGCTATTAGAATATGTACAGGTATAAGATTCAGAGCATGCACGAGGCATTGGCTTACAGAGGAAGAAGCATTGGAAGAGAAGAATGAAAGGATTTATAGATACTGGTAAATTAGCAGAGACCTCCTCTATTCCTGTCTCACAGATGCTAATTTCTCTGTGCATCATCTGTTAGGAAGGAAGAAGAAAAGGAAAACAAAATTTAGAGATAGGACAGTAGAAAAGATTTTATACAAAATTATGGAAAATAGAAGATACCTCTCTAGAAAAATACATAAATGTTGCATCTCAGAATATGGAGGGCTCCGTTGAGGCTCTCATCCCAGAGTCTCACCCTGTTTGCTAAGAATATAGCATCTCCTCTGATGCCCACCCAGGACGCAGGCACAATTCCTTTCCTTTTTGCCTTCCATGAAAGAAGTTAACTCCAGGAAATATGTATTTTATTCTGTACTCAGATTATTTTTAGCATGTCTAAATCAATCATAATATTAGGTTGGTGCTAAAGAAATTAGAGTTTAAAAGGTTAAAAATAACTGCAAAAAACGCAATTACTTTTGCACCAACCTAATATTATATAATTGAAATCACAATTATATGTATGCATATATATATATATATATATATAATTGGTGTTTATATATATATATATATATATATATATATATATATATATATATATATGGTGTTATAGAACACTACTCTTGAAACCCGTATAATTTTACTAACTGATGTCACCCCAATAAACTTAATAAAAATAAAAACTCAGTGAACTCAAATGGTTTGAATGTTCTACAAATGACTTATAACATCCTCCTCTCCTAAAAATTAATGATGATACAGCTTGCCAAACTTTTGCACTCATACCTGTAGACACAGCAAAGAAGGAAAATACAGAGAAGGGAGTAGAAACCCAAAGAATTTTGCTCTAAGCCAGCTGCATGTTACTAGAAAAAAACTTGTTTGTGGTCATGACTAGCATAGATAAATGCTCAAGTCTCTCTCTCTCTCTCTCTCTCTCTCTCTCTCTCTCACTCTCTCGCTCTCGCTCTCGCTCTCTCTCGCTCTTTCTCGCTCTCCCCCCCTCCCCTCTTACAGTTAGACCTTTCTGTTTCCAAGATACCTTCTAGTTTGACTCTGCTGCTCAATTGGGTGTCTCTGATACTAACTGAGGTTGCCTGGCAACATGACCTACAGAACTCACCAGCTTATGTGGTGGCTTTAGTTTTTGGTTCACAGGTGGGAGATTTGGACAGAATTTCATGAGGTTTCCACAGTGCAGTTCTGTTTCATTTCAGTCAGTGTGTAACGAAGTTTATTACTTGCAGTATTATTATTATAGGGCATTGCATTATTCAGTATTATTTATAGGTTTTACTTCTTGTCATAATTATGAATATTTCCAGAAATTTTTAAAAGATTGGAATTGCCTTTCAAAATACTTCAAACCATTTAGAAGCTCATTATTATAAATCCAAAATTAAAATATATATATATTAAAAACCAAAAGATTATTGATGGAGAAGAGGTGCGAGGGGAACGTCTTAGGTTTTGGAAGTGTTCAATATCTTGATTTGGGTAATAGTAACATCAGTATATAGCTGTAAAAACCCATCAATCTGTATACTTGATAGTAGTACATTTTACACACTCTAATATACATATAACATACTTCAAGAGTTTTAAAATGTGATGACAAGGTGAGGTAATGTAAATACACATAGAAACAGAGACTACATAACCTTGACAAATGTTAATTTGTGGACAAATTAGGATTTTATCACAATATATAGCATCTTCTTAAAGACTGGGCATTGCTGTTGCATTTAATTAGTTTAACATTAGAGACTATTTTGCCATATATCAACTATTCTTTTACTAATAACTTCTTATTTATAGAGAAGGCGCCTTAACCGTCGATTCAAATGAGCCAATTGAAGAGAGCAGACATCACTAATAGCCACGCACGGCAAATGATTTGCTATTTGTTTCAGCCTCACTGGATCACAGACGCAGAATGCCTCAGACACAGAGAGACATCACATCTGGAAGTTTACCTCGAGGAGACACTTCATATATAGTCACAGACATGCATTGCTGGTCTGGCCTCAGCGGAGTGCACTAACCTCCCATTTGCCACAATTTCCTGTGGCAGCTAAACAGATTGGCAAAATCAAACAAAAAATTTAAAATAAAGGTGATTAATAGCTTTATTTCATTGCATTTTATTTGCAAAACTCTGTCACACAATCTCCACACCAGAGAATGAGGACATTTTCTGTACTTTACCCTCTGAACCCGCTAAAGAGCTTAGCATTGAACTTGTACAGTTTTTAAAGTATTTTTATATCGTTCTTATTTCATTTGATCCTATCACGGCCTTAGTATATGCTGCCCATTTTATAAATGAGTAATCTCAGGCTCAGAGAATTTAAGGCATTTGCCCAAAGGGACACACTTTGTCAAAGCAGCAATCTTCAAAACCAGAATTTAAAGCCAGTTTTCTAACATACAACAAACACCACGTTGTTCAATTAATATCTTTTTTTTTTTTCATTTCATAACTGGCAAAACTTCTCAATAAAGCCAGTTTCTATAAAAATTTGAATAAATAAGTCTTTGTCACTTTATTTGCTGGTCTTCAGGATATTTCTTGCATCACAGGAGATGATATGCACAAGAAAATCTGTCTATGGCAAATAAAAATGCACAGAATTGTGGTACTTTAAAGCTGTCAAATAGGTCGTAGAGGTTAGCTTGTCCAGCTAATTGATTTGTCAGCTGACGAAACCGAGGTCCAGAGGGTTATAATGACTTTCACAAGTTTCCTAACTACTAAATGGCAGAATTCAAATGGGAACTCGTTTTATCTGCTTCTTGCTTTGACATTATATAAAGTGCTACTATTATAAGCCTGAATTTTGAGCGATATTTCAGTGTAGTTTAAAGTATAAAAATAATATACTTAAAGGGCAGAAATTGAGACTCAATCCCATCTAAAAGATAAAGCTTTACCCAAGAGAAACACGGTACATTGCCTTTTTTCCCTATCAATCAGTATTAAGCATGAATAGACTCTGTCCTCCCTTAAATAACTGAATTTATGTTAACACAAGGTGGGTAAAATAAAAAAAAAATAACATTTATTGACCCTTTCCTATGTAATAGACACTTTGCATATATTATCATATTCAATCATCACCAAAATGTTTTAAGATTGTTATTACCATGCCCTTTCACAGCTGAGAAAGTAGAAGCAGTTAGGGTATGACCTTGCTCAAGGTCACAACACTAGTAATCTGCAGAGCTGAAATCAGAAGCCTGCTCTGTTAGACGATGGAACCTGTGTATTTTAACTCACACCACCCTGCCTCAGAAATCAGATTATCTAAATGTAGTCACCACCCTCTAGTTGTGACTAAGACTGCTAAGTGCCTACCCAAGAGCTACATATTGTCCCCTTCCTTACTAGGAACACATTCAGAGCGGTTGTGTATGCAGGTAAAACACTACATGTAACAGCTTGTTTTGCAACAAAAATTAATGATGGTTAAGTAGAAGATATTCGGTGGAGTTGCCAGGGAATCTCTTTGAGGGGGACTAAATCAGCTGGTAGCATGACCCTTTGTCACTGCATTTTTTTTTTTTTTTTAAATTCTTGCTGTGTAGAACTAAATACGATGGCTGGGCTCTAGTAGTCACATAAACCACTGGAAAAATCTTTGAGAATGAAGTCAAATGGCTAAGATGGGGGAACAAAACTACATAAGGTGATTACATTACCTAATGACCCAGGTACTACAGTTCCAGCCATAATGCCAATGGCTAGAATTCCCTTATATAGGAGAAAATTTGAAGTTTACCTCATTTAACCCAATGAAATTTTTGTTACACATACTCCATTGAGCTTCGAATTCCTCCCAAACTGTGACAGCAACTCATTTATGTGTGAAAAGCTTACCAAAAGTCAAATTAATTCAAGACTTCTGTCTCTGCTAGATGCATACTAGGCAATTTGAGGGGGAAACAAAAACTCATCTTGCTTTGGAAATTTTGAAAAGTTGGGTTAAAATATATGTAACAATTTTTGCAGTTTTGTTTCCACATAGAAGGTCAAAAGCTTTTTTTCTGGCATCTACTGGCTGCTCAGAAGAAAGACTGAGGTCAAGATAGGACACTAAAGAGAGCACTTTGATGTCCAAAGGCACAAAATACTATCTGATTCCCCAGACCTTCTCTAATACAAAGCAAAAGTTAGCCTTTTAGGACAGAAAATCCTTATAAGCCCAGGGCCCTGGAAAAGATCCACAACTTCTGGGAAACAGGTACAAGCAAAAGTTATCTGCCTCTATTGGAGGAGCAGGTAACTCTCTTGGGTCCAGAATCTCACAGAGACACAAAGCATAGATCTGTTCCCATTGGGGGAAGAACAGGACAGTCTCACCAGAGAACCCCACAGTGTGAAGGAGGCATTTGGGCTGGGGGCCATGGGAATGGGCAGGAATGTGGAAAGAGCCACACACCTAAGGCCCAGGAGCACAGGACAGGTCTAAGATGACCACTGGAGCAAAGGCAGCTAGAGCCCTCCTGCCACCACCAGGTGCACTGCACCAAATATCAAGCAGCAACACTCTTGCCACCGGGGACATACAAACGTGTGAGCAGAGGCCTAGAGAATAAACACAGAATATCTCCAGCTCTCTATGGCCCACACTAAGCCTGAGGAAGCAGTATCTCTGCTACTGGAATTTGAAGTCGGTGGAAAAAAGAAATCAATCAATTTAAATTATCAGATTAACAAAGTAAGGAAGTAAAATTATTTGGTAACGTCAATACAGAAGAAGCATTTAATAACATTCAAAACGAAGCTATGATTAATAATCCTTGCAAACTCAGAATAAAAATAAATTTCTAAATCTAATATATATTGCAAAAAGATTACAGTGAACATCATTCTCGATACTAAAATGGCAAAAGTGTTCCCTTTGATCTAGGAAAAATAATTCCATTCTTCCTACTTTCATTCAGTACTGCTTTGGACATTCTAGCCAATTCAAAAAGATATGAAAAAGAAATAAAATTATAAAGTCTGAAGGTATTAAATAATATTATCTTTGATCATAGACAACATAGTTATTTATGTAGAGAATCCAAAAGAATATACTAAGAAAATATTAGAATTAATAAGTGAGTTTATAATTTGCTGTATGCAAGGTCAATAAAAAATTAATTTCTATATATATAAGAAATAAAAAGATAATAAAGTTTATAAATATATATATAATATATAATCATATCTAACTGCATTAAATTTCTAGTGTCAAATTACTCACAATGTACAAAATCTCTATGCAGAAAACCATAAAATATGATTGAAAAAAATTAAAAAGACCTAAATATATGAAGTATATACTATGTTCATAAATTAAAAGAGTCAATATTATAATTATGCACTTCTTTAAAAATTCACTTGACAATAAATTGAACGCAATCCCAGCAATGTTTTGGCAAACTTGACCAAGAAATTCTAAAATTCATATGAAATAAAGCAAAGTCAAAATGCCTTAAATAAAAGCATTGTGGGAGAACTTATTTTAACAGATATCAAGAATAATTAAAAAGTGACCATAGTTAAAAGAGTGTTACAAGTAGTGAGACTAATAGACCAATTAAAAAGAATACTAACTGGACTTATTAGGGAGAACACTTCATAGACTGTGTAGATGTCTGACCACTGTGCTGTACACCTGATGCTGAAGTTGAATAATACTGAATGTCAACTATAATTATATATATAGTGTATACATACACATATATAGTCACAGATGTGGAGTACAACATAGGGAATATAGTCAAAAGAATTATAACAGCTATATTTGATGTCACAGGGGTAGTAGATTGGGGGGGGGTTATCACTTTGTGAGGGGTGTAAATGTCTAGCTATTAATTGTTTTGTACACCTGAAACTAAAAAAAAAAAAAAGTACAGAAAGAAAAAAAAGAATAGTTGGCCCCTCAAGAGCAGACATACCAGAGGTGCCAAAAAAATGTATACACATGACTTGTATTCATCTTTGTTATCGGCGTATATTGAGTATTACAATTTTAATACAGTTTTTTTTTTTCCTTTCTTAAAATATGTATACATGCTTTTGGTACCCTCTGTATATGGACACTTGATTTATGACAAGATAGAATTAAAGAGAAATGGGCAAAGGACAAAATTTTCAGTGTTATTCTGTAACAACTGGATACCCATTTGGAATGAAAATAGAACTTGACTTTTACCTCAAACCATTCAGAAAAATCAATTGTAAGTGGAATGATCTAATGTAAAGAGGCAAAACATAATTAAAATTAAAATTGGAAACATTTCCTCATCAAAAACTCCATTAAAAATTGAACTATAATGCTTTTATATAGCAAAACAAACCATCAACAAAACAAAGAGGGAACCAACTGAATGGGAGAATATATTTGCAAACAACACCTCTGATAATGGGCTAATATCCGAAATATATAAAGAACTCATACAACTCAACAACAAGAAAAAACAAACAACCCAGCAAAAAATGGGCAGAGGACCTGAACAGAAACTTCTACCAAGACAGACAAATGGCCAACAGATATATGAAAAGATGCTCAACTTCATTAGCTATTAGGGAAATGTATATTAAAACCACTATGAGATACCACCTCATATCTATTAGAATGGCTATTATCAACAAGATAAGTAAAACAAGTATTGGAGAAGTTGTGGAGAAAAAGGAACCCTCATACACAGCTGGAGGGAGTGAAAACTGGTACAACCACTATGGAAAACAGTATGGAGGTTCTTCAAAAAATTGAGAATAGAATTACTACATGACCCAGCAATACTGTTCTGGGTATCTACTCCAAAAATCTGAAGACATTTTGCTGTAAAAATATATGTACCCCTATGTAAATTACAGCATTATTCACAGTGGCCAAGACATGGAAACAACCAATGTGTCCTTCAATAGAAGATTGGCTAAAGAAGATGTGAGATACATACACACATACACACACACACACACAGACACACACACACACACACACTCACACACACATACATATATATGTATAGGTGTATACACAGAGAGTACCCAAAAAATGTACACAATTTTAAGAAAGGAAAAAACTGTATTAAAATTGTAAAACTCAATATATACCTGTAACAAAAAATGAATACAAGTCATGTGTATGTATATAGATTTGCACCCCCGGTATATACATATATACATATATACAAATGTACATATGTATATATACACATACATATATATGTATGTGTATATATACATAATGTATATAATGTGTATATGCATATATATAATGAAATATATGTATATACAATGGAATGTATATATTATATACATATATGTTATATATATATATATATATATATATATATATATATATACACATATATATAATACATTATATATATAACGGAATATTACTCAGCCATAAGGAAATATGAAATAAATAATGCCATTTGTGACAACATGGATGAATCTTAAGAATATCATGCTAAGAAATGTAAGTCAGACAGAAAAAGCTGAGAACCATATGACTTTATTCTTATGTGGTATATAAAACTGAAATAACAAACAAGCAAAAGTCCATAGACACAGACAACAGTATAGTGATTACCAGAAGGTAAGGGGCGACAGGGAGGTGGAAGAGGGTAAAGGGGTCGAATATATGGTGATAAAAGGAGATTTTACTTTGGGTGGTCAACACACAATACAATGTATAAATGATGTATTGTACAATTATACACTTGAAACCTATATCATAGTATTAACCAATGTCATCCCAATAAACTTACTGAAAAAGGACATTAAAAAAGCAAGTCACAGAGGGTAAAAGATATTTTGCAACATATAATTGAAAGGGGGCTCTAAGTCTAAATATAGCTAATTTCTGCATATTAATTAGAAAATCAATATAATAGAAAATTTACAAACAACAGACAATTTACAAAAAATAATACCCATATGGCAATTATCCCATGTAACATAACCAGTTTAGTCAACAGGGAAATGTAAACTATACTGTCACGAGAATGGTTAAAATTAAAAGGACTGACTGACTATTCCAAATATTGGTAGAGATGAAACAATAGAAACTCTCATACACTACTGATTGGAGTGTAACTTGTATAATTACTTTGGAAAACTGGTTGGCAGTATCTACTAAAATGGAAGTATTACATACAATATAAACAAGCAATTTCATTGTTAAAAATATATCCAACAGAAATACATGCACATGTGCATGAAGAAACATTTAAAAGAACATTCATATCAGCATTAGTCATAATTGCCCAAACCTAGAAATGGCCCAAATGTCTATCTACAATACAATTGATAAAACTTTGTAGTATTTTATATAATGGAATACTATAATACATAGCAATGAAATTTACTGAACCATATAAAAACATTAATGAAAGTTAGAAATACATGTTTGGGAAAGGAAATCAAACACAAAGGAATGTATGTTATATGATTATGATGCATATAAACTCAAAAATAATGCTAAACTAAAATTTTGTGTTTAGGGATGCATGATGACATGTTAAAACTATAATAGAAAACGAGGAAGTGATTATTGTAAAAGTCATGAAAGTGTTAATCTGTCAGAAACTGATGAAAGAGGGGTAATATTTGCAAGGCAGAAAAAGTAGGTTTTCTGGGATGCAGAAAATGTTCTTTCTTGATTTGTATGATGGTTACATGGTCTTTGCTTGTAAAAACCATTGTTTTGTGCCCTTAATGCATAAAAATTCATAATAAAGAAGCTTAAAATGACAATAATTCTGTGACTAAATTTTATAAATTAAGTATTATATGAGATACAGTTCAATAACTATAATTTACATGTACTGAGAATTTACTGTGTGTTAGGAGCCACTGTAAGGGCTTTACCTCATGTAACCTTCACAATATTCAGAAGACATAGGACTATTACTATCACATTTCAAAGGTGAAGAGGCTGAGCCACAGAGAATTTATATAACTGACACAAAGTCACACAGCTAAAGAGGCCTCGGTTTGGAATCTGAACCCATGGATCACTATGGTTCTGGAGCCCATGATCTCCGCAGCACATCATGCCACTTCTCCAATATAGAAAAAGAGAGATACTCTCTATGCTGGGTGCCAATTTTTTCTGTTGTCAATGCTATAGTTTAGTATGATAGGTAAACTAAGTCTAAAATAATTGGTTTTTCATGGACTCAAGATATTAAATCTTTAATTTAGCACTCTACCTTTGTTTCATTTTAAGCTCTGCTAAGGAAAGAAGACAAATCATATTGAGATGACATATTTACTATTTGAATTTACACTCAAGCAATATCATAAATTATTTTATCCCTGTTGCCCAGCTTTGAAGTGAAGGTATACAAGAGATTCATCGCTAACCATAAGGAATATTTCTCCTTACAGGTCATATTTGTCTCCCAATCCAAAAAAAAGACATAAAGAAGAAGCAAAGGCTTAATTTAAAGAAGGGGGAATCTCTGCAAAAAGAAATCTGTTTCTCTGACTATTGGTAATATCATTTTCTAGTTCAGTCGACCTGGAAATCTCAGTTACTTTTTACAGAAATGGTGTACAGTGGTTTACTGCAGAAATTCTGGGGCTTGACCAAATGAACTTAAGTATCAGCTGCTATTTGCTACCGTGTTTCCCCGAAAATAAGACCTAGCCAGACAATCAGATCTAATGTGTCTATTGTAGCAAAAATTTATATAAGACTCAGTCTTATTTTACTCTAAGACTGGGTCTTATAATATAGTATAATATAATATAATATAATATAATATAATATAATATAATATAATATAATATAATACCAAGTCTTATATTAATTTTTGCTCCAAAAGATGCCGTAGAGCTGACGGTCCGGCTAGGTCAATTTTTGGGGAAACACGGTAGTTATTTGACCTGGGACAATCTACTTAGCTAAAAGCTGCCTCAGTTCTCTCTTGTGCAAAATGGAGATAATATTACTGTCTGCCTCTCAGGATTTTTTGAAGGTTAAATTAAATAATAAATGTAAATCATTTAAAACATCCTAGTACATAGTAAATTCCACTCATGTGTTTATTATTATTATTATTATTATTATTATTATTATTCCCTGAACCGATATTCTTCAAAATCTCACCTGCATCTTTTCTTTCCTCTCCATCTCCACTTACCCAACCTCAGGGTTTGCTTGCCTTCATCCCTTCATTGTTATAGTGCTATTTATTTTCCTAAAATTGTTCTTCTTGTCTACAAGTCTTCCAGCTGGAAGACAACACCAGACTAATATTCAAATGAGAAACTTTTTGTTCATGGGATTGGCCCTCGCAAAATAGTCTCTTTATTAAATTTAAATTCAGATTTCTTACTCTGATCATCAGTATTTCCCACAACTTAGCTGCAGCCTTATTTTCCAGTGTTATCTGGTCTTAGTCCAACACAAGAAATTTACTTTGTTGCCAAACTAATGAATTTACCATTCATTAAATGTGAAGTATCTCCCTTACCTCTAAATTTGGGGGGGCCATTTCCTTGACTTCTCTGTTAATATTTCCACCTGTATCAAGATCTAGTGCAAATGCAACCAGCAGGATGAAATCTTGAACCAATGAAGTTCAGAATTATTATATCTCCCTTCTTAAATCTCCAATGCTTTATTTTTTCACATATGTAACCTTCTAAAATTATCTGAAATGGCTTTATTAATTTGATTACCTCAGAATACTCTCATGATACTATAACCTAATGACATATCGTCTGCTTTATTTATGCCTGGGCATAGCTTATTTCCTCAAATTGAAGACAGAATTTTGAGAGTCATTTCCCTCCCACTTGCTCTAGTACTTACTAACAAAGTGTCACATTATTATAGGAGCATGTGACAAATATTTATTGACTCAAATTAAATAGAATTACTAAATATAACTATTAGTTTTGTCTCTCAGAGACCAAATCTGGAAATGGAAAGTAGAAGTAGTCTTAAGTCCTGCACTCTCAAAACAAAGAGTAGTGTGAGAGTGCAAAAGACTTGACCCATTCATTTTCAGAGGAATAATGTTTTATACTAAGTTTGAAAATATCTCTTAGGTAAAATGTTGCTGATAGTTTGTTTCAAGAAGTGCTGTGGAAAGGGACTGGGACCAGTTGGAGGCTAAAATGGAAGAAGATGAAGATCATCAAAGATCACAGTGTGGTCAAATTGTTGTAATGGATGCCCCTGAACTCGGATACACCTGAAGATGATCATAAATAGAGAGGAGAATGAGTCAAGGTGAACCCTACATTCCAAACATCTCTGTGTTACATAAAGTGGCTGAAGTACTGCAAGATTAAGTGGTCAGGCACTTCAAATTCTGAGAAGTAAAACTAACAGAAGCCTAAGATATGGTCTCTGCCCTTAGGGAAGCAGCTTTTATTGTATTTTAAAATTTGTCTTACCAAAAGGCATTTATCAAGGCAATTAGTTTTGGATTGCTAAGTGGTCCTATCAACGCACTCAATATAAGGCAACTCATTTGTTTCAGTTGAAATTCAATCATCAACCACTTATTTACTAAAGAATTCATATGTATGATCTGAGGTTTGGGAACAACGCTATTTTGCAAATAAAAGAAGGTTAGATCAGCTACAGAATTTCAGTACTCAACACCCAGGTTAAGAGGATAAGAAAAGAAGCTTTAGAATTTGATCAATCTCAAGCTTCATTCCCATGAATAATAGATTTAAAGTATCTGTGCTACATTTTCCTCACATGAAAAATGGAGATAAGAACACATCTAACCTCATATTATTGCTTAGATTAACTGAGATGTTGAATGTAAAATGCATGGGATAGAGTAAATTCCTAATAAATATTGTTCTCCACATCCCTCAATTTCCATAAAGTATTCCATTAAACATTGGATGAGGTTATTCTGCCAAATCATTTAACAATCATTTCAACTATTTTCTTTACTTTCTGTTTACAAATTTGCCCTGTCTCCTTCAAAATAAGCAGACTCCATAAACAATTTATAACGGCCCCCTCTTTTCTCCAAAAAGAATACAAACACATTTTCAGCCTAGGTATACAGTCAACACACCATAGGATATACTTGTATATATCCATGCTAATTTTATATGCTCTATATGTACCTGATATTTGTTTCCTCACTAAAAGTTCAAAGAATTAAAGGTGTCTACTAAAGCATCATGCTCTAATATATAAAGAAGGCTGAAGTTTAGCTTCTTTTTCAGCATGTAAATCAACAGTATTCACTGAATACCTTTTTTGTGTGCTTTGCATGGCATAAGGAAGTTATAATGCTTATTAACCACTAACATTTACTGAGCATTTCTCTATACCTAGAATTGTGTTATACTTCACATGTATTATCTCTTGCCACAAATAGTTCCTAATCTTCATTTAAAAAAACATTAAGCACTTTATTCACAGTCGCACAGCTAGTGAATGACAAATCCAGGATTTAAAACAAGGTAGTCTGAATCTAGAGTCTGAATTCTTAAAACATTATATTATGCTGCCATATATATATGGCAGTATATATATATATATATATATATATATATATATATATATATATATATATATTCCCCCTGAAGTAGTTATATAGGGAGACAATGTACAAACAACAATGTTTTCATCATTCATTCTACATTTTTTGGAAATTTTATTTCAGATTGTCCTCCAGATTATTCCATTTCATCAAACAAGGAATTTGAGCATGTCAAGTCTAATAATCTATGATTCTACGGTCCTTTCCAACTCTAAAATAATAATACGATAGCATTTAATTTTTTTCTTCATGAATGAAAAAAGACTCTTGGAGAACTTCAGAACTCTAATTCTAAACACTTTTTATCAAAGAATAATTTAGATGATTTACAAACTTTCTTTCAGGCAGCTACATTTTCACTCATTTCCTACTAGTTCAAAGCACTTCAATGAAGGAATTTAAAAGCATCATTTGAAATGAAGGCAATGACATGACAGACAATACAGAAAAATAAACTGTAAATTTTCAAGATAATATCTAAGTAAAACAAAAATCCAAAAACTAATCAGAACATGTCCAAACTCAAAAATATTTAGTCTCTTAAATAAAACTTGTTTAACTTTTCCTAAGTTTTGGTAGAGGCAATTTTTTTGAAAGATCTTACAAGTATGTTAAAAACCTATATTCATCACTTTACATAGATATTGAGCAAGGTATTAAAACTTCTTGGGTCTCAGTTTTCTTATTCATAAAATGGAAATTGAAAAATGAACTTAAAATATTTGGGGAAGAATGAAAGGTACCACACATAAATTGTCTGATATATAGGAAATCTTAATATTCAGAAAATCCTAATACTTAATTCAATGCTCCTTTTTAAAACTCCTATATCAATGCTGCCTAAAATAACATTAATTTTTTCTTCACTTTTCTCAACTTACGATTAAGATGAAAAGCATCTTACTTAAATAATAAGTGAGAAATATTACGTGCGAGTTATGCACACAGAAATATAGTAAATCACTCATTAGAAATCTTGAAATTATACAATTTAATTCAGACTAGCAAACAGCTCATCAGATTTTCATCTTTTATATATGTTTTTCCTCAACATTCACAAATATCAAGAACTGTAAATGGAAATGTGTTTTTTATGACTGTCTGCCAAATTCATTCAACATGACTGCAGTCGAGTGAAAAAAATAAATATATATATTACTTACTGTATGTGGTGCTTGGCAATTTCAAAATGATTTGCAAACATTCATCCTCAAAATACTCCTACAAAATGCATCTGTGAAAGGAAAAAAAAAAAATCCAAAAGAGTAAGCAATTTGCCAAGGTCACAGAAAAACTAATCCAGTCCAACACACACTTAAGACACTACATACTTTAACATACTGAAATAAGGTTTTGCAAAATATAGATTATATATCTTGCGAAGTATAATGGGCTGATGGACAGAAATATTCCCAACTATATGCAAATATTCTGAACATCAGTCAAGGAGGACACTCTCAAGTAAGAGGTAAGAAGAATCAGCATATTGGTTTCAGAACTGTATACAAGAAACACAGTGCCCCAGAACACGGCAGCACAACATAACACTTACTAATAAAAAAAATCTGAGATGTTTCTAAGTAAATTTAGTTGGAGATTTGAGGTGGTTATTAAAATATTTCAAGTTTCTGAAATATACTTTTGATACACGAAGATCTCTAACTCTGTAGAGAATTTGGCTTGATTTATCCAGAGAATTGCAGCAATTCATTTCATAATTGCATATCAATACCAACTGAAGACCACACACTAAGAAAAATGCAGGTAAGCCACTTGCATGCTTCACAAAAATACACAGATATTAATTTTCTTCTTTCAGGAAGTCAGTGTGATCATAAAGAGAAGGTTATTTAATGAGATTTTATTAATTAATTTGTTTTTGAGGAGAGGTTTGGGAAGAGCACATTAATTTCAAAGTTCAAAATACCTCAACTTAAATGGATTTTATGCTATTGGCTGGGTATACTGTTTTGCATAGAAAGAACTGTTTTGAATAGTTGTATACTGTTTTGAATAGAAAGAACTATTCAAAAGAAACAAAATAAAACACAACTTAATGATAAGTAAAATAATATTTTAAAGTACAATGCATTGTTTCAGACAGATCAAACACACTATGAACAATACAAATAAAATTTTCCTAAGTAGCAAGCATCTTTAGAGTAACATATGTTCTCAGCAACCAACAGAATTTCTGCCCAGAGAAATGTGGTTCTTTATAGTACTAAGTAGAAACAAATCCCAGTTTACCAATACAGGAGGTATGCTTTCGTGTTCACCAAAACCAACTGTAACCAAATCAACAGTTCAGCAAGCAGAACAAGCATTGAGTTGAATGTCTAATTTACCCTCCTCTAGTGTGTGAAAACAATAGGGTGGCCTTGGCCTCTACCTGGTACAGGAATGAATTATACTAATGGTCAACACAGAACCTCTCAAACAAGAGGGAACTAGATACAGTTGGCAAAGTTATAGTGAAATATCAAAAGTAAATTAAGAAACTGTATTTTTATTAATTTCATTTTTCTAAGTTTAAAACTTAAAGTTTAACCAAAGATGCAAAGTCATAGCCATATATAATTTCTATAGAATTATAAACTTGCAACAATTAGCAGATCTCTATGTTCCTTCATACTTTAGCATATTCATCCTGGTAAGCAAGAGAACTAAAGTTAACACTAATCAGGTCTCGCCCAAATTGACACAACTAATAAGAGGGGATTTGGGGCCCAGACCAGCTTTTCTGACCCAGATAACTTCTCATTACAACGCCAGTTAGTCCCTTCATTGCAACCAGATCAGAGGATGCAAACTGGAGCATAATTACCATATCTGGCTTACTGACTGTTTATTCCACACCATGGATTTAAAAATATATTTTTTAAAAATATTCAAAACGGGAAGATTTCTCATACAAATCCTCATTTCTAGCTGTTTTGAAAGAGCAAAGCTTTTGGAAGGCTGGGCTCACAGCCCCCAGAGAATACAGAAGTGGTGGCTCTGGTATGGAACACACTTTGTGCACTCATCTATTTCCTACTTTTCCAAGCTGTCTCCTACTCTGCCATTTTCAAACACTGGAGTGTTTTGTTCCTGATTTTACCTACGAACTACAATCAGACCTCTTTGCTGTGAAACTGGAGGAAGGATTTTCCTCATTTATGCTCAAAAGCTTATTCCATTAGTTGAAGCCACTGCTTACAACTATATTTCACTGGATTCTTGTAATCAGGTATTATTGATAGTTACCTTATTTTAATCTATATACAAGTTTTAAAATTTCATGGGCTTGAATTTCCATTTGCTTAAATATACATTTGACTATTTTTAAAGCTAAGAAATTTACAAATACAAGTGGTACAAATCAAGGAAATTATCTCAAATAATGATTTTACATTTACTATGGACACATCTTTCAGAGACTTCCTGGATTGATAGGTACGACATTTGATAAAATAATAATAGAGTAAAAACCTTCAATTTAACTAAATAAACTGGATTAAAAGAACACTGACCACTAAAGGTAAAACTATGCGATCTACTCATTGTGGTTATATCAGGGAATATTGCAAATAACTTGAGATAGCATCATGTTTTGAAGAACGCTTAAAAAATGTGGACCTGGAATTCTGGGCAGTTGTGGTAATAGCAGCCACCTAAATCCTAAACACTTCACACATTCAGCAAAATATATACAGTCAACAAAAACAAACAAATAAACAAACCCCATACTAATCCTAGATCATCCACATAACTGGAAATTGGAGAATAATAAAAATGTTAAGTTACCTATGAACAGAAAATTAAACACAAATTTCTAATAGAGCTATTTTTTTAAGTTCCCGGTATATGTAATACAGAGGCCTAAGGCTTCCAGAAAAACTGTGAGAAAGAGGAAAAGAAAGTTCCTACGACACAAAACTTACTCTCAGAAAGTTCACTACAAGTATGAAAATATTGAAAAAACTATCCAGGCATATTAGCACATGTACACAGGAAAGAGACTTAAAACTGGAATTTAAGATGACAACATTTTTTCTGGGGGAGGAGTAAGGCATTTAAAAATCATGGAGATATGTGAAGCAGGCGGCTCCAAGAAGCTCTCACCAGTCAAATCTGGGACAATTGGAATATCAAAATAAATAATTATAATAAAGAACCAAATTCTTTAGAAAAAATAAGATATAAATAAAGAAGTGAAGAATGTAAGGAAGAAGGGAAAACCCTTCATTGCATAGAATGCCAATTAAAACATATGTATATGTATTGATGGAGTTAGAAAATTACCATTAGGCAAATGTTATAATTAATTGACTTAATCAAGAAAACACCTGTTGATCAGCAATGTAACTGAAAGTGTGATGACAAACAAGATATTTCCATAGCCTTAAAGCATCTTTCCACAAATCACTTACTAATTAAACAGGGAAAATAGAAAATTTCAGAAAGTGCAGAAACTTAGCAGAGACCACCTTAACTAAATGATCAATGATAATAACAGGCCAAATACAAGAGATGTGCCTCCAAGTATAATGCACTTGAGAAGGACATAACTTCTGTGGGATATCTGCCAGAAATGCATAAACTGAATCAATCATTAAGAAATATCAGGAAAACTCAAATGGAGAAGAGTCTGAATATTTTCTGGCCCGAACGCATATTGAGGAAAGTCTGAAAATATCTAGCCTGACCTCTTCCAATTCAAAGTCGTTTAAGACTGAGAAAATGTTCAGATTACGGGAAGTTTAAAAGACATGACAACCAAATGCATGTGTGATCCTAGCTGCACTGTGAGTTACATAAAACTATTTTGTTAATAATGGATTTCTTAATATCCATAATTTCACTGTACTGTAGTTATAGAGGACATCCTTATTCTTAGGAAATACACACAAAAGCATTTCAAGTAAAGAAACATGATGTCTGTGACTTATTCTAAATGATGCAGGGGAAAATTGTATATATGTACCTATATACATCTGCATTAATATGCATATAGTTATGTAATTATATATATAGACATAAGCATACGGAGACAGAGAGTAAAAGAGGAAGAGAGTGAACAGAAATAGTAAAGCAAAAGGGGAAAAATGTAAACTAATGAATCTGGACAGAGTGTATTGAGGGTTAAATAAAATAAGTGCAAATTTTCTGTATGTTTGAAACTATGTTAAAATTTAAAATTAGAGAATAAAGATAGAAATAAATAAATGTAGGCAGAAATAAATAAATGTTTTACTTTCATTGAGATATTTTGTGATCACAGGAAAATAGACCAATGAAATGTATTTAAGTCAAGAAAAAAATTTAAAATAAGAATTATTAACTGATGTTTTTTCACAACTAGGATAACATGAAATCCAGAATGGTGTGTGTGTGTGTGTGTATAAATATAAATATATATATAAATCCTGTATTTTATATATTATATATTTATATATAATGCATACATTTATATATCAAGTATGCATATATTTAAATTAAAGACATATATTTATTTTAACTGATATATGCATATATATCAATTAAATATATAAAATACAGAATGAAAATAAATGTGGAATCTAGTTTTGAGTTTTTAAATAAACCACACAGACAATATTATATTCAGCAAATTTAGCAATGTAGAGTTAAATAATAAAATAATGTTCACAAAATAGTCAGCAATTAAAAAAAAAGAAAAAAGATTATTAGTCTTTAAAGGCTGTCAATATAAGTGGATTTTCCTTATAGAATTGTTTTTTTAAAATTAAAATTACCATGTTCTATTTTTAAAAATTCAGAAAAACATCATAAAAATATAAAAATCACCTTTAATTCCTAAAACAATGTATCTGTTGTATAACTACTGTGTAACTATTCCATGTTTGTTTTCAAACTATTATTTAAAGTTATGCCATGTAAACTTCTATTTATAATTGTATCCCTTTTTTTTACTTAATTCTGAATTTCTTTTTGTGACAATATCATGTTTATCATTACAATGCAAGATCATTTCACTGATTAATGTCCCATAAATGCTATCATTTCATATATGTTATCATCTATAACTTTTTCATATATAAGTTATCAAATATCTATTACCAAAAAAACTAAAAACACTGCAAATTCTTTTTGTGCATATCTTCATGCCATAGCATGATTGTTTCCTTAGAATAAAATATCCAGAAGCAGAATTGCTGGATTAAATAGCATGAGATTATTAAGACTTTTTAAACTATATTTTATTAAGCATATACACACAATTTCATATTTCAAAAATCCAACAATCAGGTTATGTTTTACAATCACTGTAGCTGGTGGTGGTCATGACAGTTTTGTGCCTGTCTGTGCCCAGATTTGGCCCTGGCTCTTTATATTGCCATGTCTTGAACTGAGTTTTATGCATTCTTCGTGTTATACATATTGAGTTTAATTCCCTTTTGAAATGTCTTCAAAAACGTTACCCCAAATTTTGACATTGAAAAAAAAATTGTTTATATGGACAGGCATAGAAACAGAGCAGCTTTAGTAATTATTTATTTTTGGAGGAATTAACACAATTCCTTATTTTCTTACAAAACAGCAGCCGATTACTTTGCAGGACCTAAAGAATGAAAATACCCACAAATAGATGAAGATATGTTACAGTCTTATAACTGAAAACATACAAGAGGATTGATTATTATATGACAAGTGATGCAAGTGAAGGCAAGAAACACTACAGATCCCCTTGCATGATCCAAGCAGCTATACCAGGTCTCAGTTCTAATTCATAGCAACAAGGTGGCAGAATGCCTGGATGTTACCCATTTTTGCACTACATATACCATTTACATTTTATTACACCAGATACTACTTTTTTTTAAGTGCCATTTTAATTAATTGTTCTCATTGATCTTCAGCTTATTTCAGCCACTTTTCTTTCTTCTTTTATTCACTTTGAATTCTTGCAAATTCCCACAGAGTTAGCAACTTTTCTAATTTGTAGATTTTATATTTTGTATTCTTAAATTCTGGAGATTAATGTAAGTATCATTCAGTATAATCACCCAATAAGACCCAATATTTGTTCTGCTATGGCAGGTTACTGGTTCAATGACAAAAAACAAGCCATGTGTCCTTTTACCCAAGACTATACTTTCTTTACTGGTCGATAAGAATATTGTGTGAGACAAAAACTAAACCTTACTGAAGATATATGAAATCCTTTGCTTTCCCTCATATTAAAGTCCTGTCATTGTGTCAGAGAATAAAATTAGATTAACTCAGAGTGATTTACTTCTCTCAAAGTCATGTTGGTTGTCCCCCCTATTTGTTCTGCTCTTTGAGGTGTATGAGAATCAATCACCTTTTTGATTTATTCTTCTATTTTCCTAGATATCAAAGTAAAATGATTAACATATAACTTCTAAAATCATCACTGGCATGCCCCCCCATTTCCATTTGGACTTCAAGAACTCTAGGCTAAGTCCCTTGCACAATTTCTATTGTAAATATGACTTGATAATAATCTTATGATAATTTCAATCTAAAAGATATGACGAATCAGAATCTCCTGAATATTATATACTTTAAACATAGTCCTTCTGAAGTCCATAGGCCAACTTGTATCAATATATAATTCCATACTTGGTCTACTCCATGATTAAATGCTTAGGCAATGCTTTGACCAAGATCCTGGACATGGTTCCCGATGACTTCTGACAGTGTATGTACTTGGTAGACAGTGTCTACATTTTAGCGTTGCCTAACTGAAAACTCTTCTATCCATCCCTCTCCTCCATTCATCCAGTTGGGGAGAAGTTGAGACCTATTTCCTAACTCAAGTAATTTATCAGTCAATTCTTTGTCCCCATTTTCTTTCACTGAATGTTTAAAGATGGCAAAGTAACTCTTCCAAACATCTACCAGCCGAATGGTGAATGCTTTCTCCTTTATCACCTGTTCCTCTCTACCTGAAGATATATAAAAAATCATTGGTTCCTTCAGCTTCTGCGATGAAGTTTTGCTTAACTGGCTCCACCCCACTCTCAGCAAACATACACTAAAACATGGTATATTTTACATCCTTCACTATATCGTTTCTAGTCTCTGAAGAAATTTTACCTTTTCCTGTACATATCCCTATATTTTGACCTCTTCCATTTCCATGAAGTTATTCTAAGAACTAATTAGAGATACAGGCAAAAATTCATTTTCAGAGAAGTTCATCAGTGTCATTTACAATATGTATAATTGTGAATCCTTAAAAGAAAACAGAGTCTCTAATAACTATGGACCAACTAAATAAGTTGTTATTTGTGTAACCGCTATAATGCCAGGCAGTCAGAAAATTCATGTCTCAAACAGTATTTATCTCTATGCGGAAATCTTCAGACTATATTTTTAAAACAATATACTTTCTAAAATAATATGATGAATAAAGTAGCAATTATGCAAATAATTATAAATGTATACACATATATGTATAAAAGTCAGAAAGATTGATGCACCATACAACAAAATGTTAATTATTATCTGTGAATGATGTAATAATATAGGCAATATTAACTTTTCATTTGATACTTTTCTTAATTTTGCAAATATTCTAAAAATATATATCATGTTATAACCGAAAAAGAAAGAACACTAGTTTAAAAAAAAATAAGGAGGTAACAGAAGCCACAAAGTGCATAGGTAAGAACCAAATATACAGCTGTAAATCAGGTAGAATTGTAGTATTAAAATAACTATAGAATAATATGCACTAAATTGGGGGATAATTTGACAATAAGAAATAGTCAAAATGTTAGTAAAATGTGATTTTTTGATATGATGTGGCTAACCCTGCCAGTTGCTTCACCAATATCTATTCTCTCCTCCTTAGTTGCTATGTTCTTTGTCCTTTCCTGCCCAAAATGTGGATATAATGATTGAAACTCTAGAAGCTATTTTGAGTGCATGAATCTTAGAATGGCTATAAGGATCCAAGATCCCTGACGACATTATAGGGCCATCTTATCAGACTTGGCTACCAACATCAACACTTCATATTTTGTGAGGGAAAAATAAGGCAGTAATTTCTTTAGGTCACTCTGGGTATACAATGAACACAATTTCTATGTGATGCATATTATCTAAGAATCTGAATAAAGAAAATGTTTCTCTGTGATGGATTTAATGATTACTTGACCAGCATATATATTACCAAATAGTAGGGTTCATATGTCAAATCAAGTTAAACTGTGTGAGAGGAGAGAGATACAAATAATTAATATTTACAAAATTAGGATACATTGAAAATGACCCAAAAGAGAAATTTGTATTTCATAAAAGGAAATATTTAGTATTCTTATTATATTTAATTGTATAAATGATTATTTTTAAAATTATATTCCAAGTAATGAAATAGCTTTAACAGTAGAAGAGATTGTATTATACGTTAAAAATGAATTTCCAGAAACTGAAGATTTTTTAAATAATAGGTATTTAAAAACAAAACCTACATTTAGACCTGGGGACTTTCAAATCACAAGGTCCAATTAGACATGTGCTATGAATATGTGATGAACTTTAGATAGAGAATGTGAGTTAGTTTTATATTATGTTTCATCATCAAAATCTGTGCTTTGTTCATATGGTATGCCATTGTTTAAACTTATTACATTTGTATTTACTGCTTCAGAGAATAACATAAAATTGATTGAAAACACATCCTTTATTCCACTATACCATCCAATATATGGTGTGGTAGGTTGTACATTCCAAAGATGGCCACACCATCTCCCATTCCACAAGCTCTTCTGCATTGTGACCTTGACATTCACCCGTCAAGAGATAAATCCATTTCTTTATTTTCTGGAATCTGAGCAGGCCCTGGGATTCATCCGACCAAGAGAATATGTGCAAGCAATACTGTACCAGTTCCAGGAATAGCTGTTAACTGGCCTAGCATCTTCTTGGAGTCCTCAGCTGCCATGTAAAAAGTGCAGGCTACTCTGCTGAAGAAAGAGGCCAGGTGGAGGAGCACTGAGGCATCAGACATGTGAGTGAAGAAACCATACTGGACATCCAGTTCATCCAGCCTTTAGATCACTCCAGCCCCGGTCACCAGCTGATGACAACTGCATGTAGTTACCAAGTGAGGATATCCAAGCTGATCCCTGTGAACCCACAGAGCTATGAGAGATTATAATAATTGCTGTTTTAAGTCACTAAGTTTCAGAACAATATCTTGCATAGCAAGAAGATAACCAGAAAAATGTAAGAATTCTAGAGTCTAAAATCTAGAAGTATGATACAACAACCTGACATCTTCTATTTATTTATACATCTGAAATCACACACACACACACACACACACACACACACACACACACACACACACAGAGCAGAATGTGAATTGTTTGTATTGCAATCTCTATTTTTGTCTCTATATTTACCTCGATCGCTGCAAGTTATCTCATTTCCAACTAAAATTACTTCCAATGGTTTTCTGGCTAGTGCTGATATGTGTACTAACACAGATGTTACATATATATATATATATACACACACACATATATATGTATATACATATACACATATAACATATGCATATGCCATGCACACATACATAAACACACACGCACACTCACACACACACGCACACATACATAAACACACACGCACACTCACACACACACACACACACACACACACACACACACAGTGCATTTGGGGGTCATTCACCCCATAATATAGAACACATAGCAGAAACCTGAATACTGTTCCTATGTGAAAAACTGTCAAGGTAAAACGCAATTTAAATTTTTTTTTCTGTGTTCCCCAAAAGCAGAACTAAGATCAATAAGACCAATGAGAAAAGTTACAAGGAATCAAATTTAAGCTCAGCATGAGATAAAGCTTTCTTACTGTGAGGAATGCCAAAATAGAATGGGCTGCCCAAAGAAAGGGCCAAAGGAACAATTCAGGAAGTTGAATGTCCATTCTCCAGAAATGTTGAAACAGACTGGTTAATAGCTAAAATTAAATGATTTTTATGGACTCTGTTGAACACACAATTTTGATGAATCTGTGGTGATTATCTTTGGAATAGATTACACTAATATTCTTATAGCCCTACCGTATTCCAGAAAAAGATACCAGGAGTATCACAAAGATCCATTCAAAAGAACATCATCAAATTCATAGCCCTTTATCCTACTGAACTGATGTTTAATACTTTTTCAAGACAATTATTGCATGACTAGCTATATTGTGGGCTTTAATAGGCCTCAGGGGAACAATGAAAAAGGTGATGCCTCCATTGTGAAAAAGCTTACGATTTGGAACGGGAGACAGGTGAGAACACAATTAACCGTGGTGATAACATAGGGTAAGTTAGCAACAGCCATAGGAACGAAGTGCCAGAGAAACAGGAAAAAAACAAGAAAAAAAAACAGTGTAATTCTGTCTTGGAGATTTGGGGAAATCCTTTAAAAAGAGCTACCATTTGAGCTGACTCTTGATGGTAATCCAAGGCTGAAAAGCAGTGTGAGCAAAGAAACAGAATCACAGACATATATGAAAACATATGAGATGGGAGCAAAAGATGAGCTATGAGGCTGCAGAGGTCATGTGGGATATCTTTCTAGAAAGGGTCTTGAAAGATATGCTAAAGAATCTGAAATTTAAACTGGAGAGCTTCCAAAGGTTTTTACACCCAAGAGTCACATGCTCTGAACTACATTTACAGAGGTCCCCCTATTGGCAATGTGGAGTATGTAATGGACTACACTGTTTTGGGTTGTTTTTAGAGAAACATGTCAGTGTTGGGTTTGGACTAGGCACAATGACTGAGGACAGGTGGGGTGACAGGATCTTTCCTCAAGTTCCTTTTCAATCTTTATCTCTGTGACTCATGTCCCTGCAAAGGAAAGGAGTTCCAGACAAATTCTTATAAATGACAGAGGCGGCAGGACTCTTGAGCCATTCCGATGAAAACCAAGAAGACACTGCCATTTCAACTATCCAGTGAGTTTGACGAGAGGTATATAAAGTGCACAATCTTCGAATAGCTGACAATGGAATTTGAGAGGAAGAAAGTCACAAGGAAGACATTAATATAGCACAGGGGGAAGACATATTCAACTATCCTACTGGGAACGTTAGATCCTTTTTGGCCGGCATCATTTTCCAAAGGAGCATCTACTGCTTTGGAAGGTGCAGGGGACCTATCTGGACATGTGCAATCTAATGAAACGCATACAGTAAGGGCTTAATTGTGTAGGGCATTTTGCTAGGTACAGCACAAAAAGAGCTGTGTTAGATTACCTTCTTGGATTTCATAATCTACAAAAGACAGATACATGTAGATATACATCTACAATTTAGGTAGATGAAAGCATTCATTAAACTATAGGGACAAAACTATACATACCTTACACCAAATGCTTCGTGGGCACCAATAAATGGGACAACTCCCTGCTTAGTTCCATTTCAAGGGGAAACATGACTAAGGCTCCGAGAATAAATGCCAGTGACTAGATCTGACTCCTGAGACTTGCTGGAAGAAAAAGGAAATCTCTGCCCTACTCAGCTTTAACAGCCCTGGAAGCGCAAGGTCAGTGAAGCAGTCCAAGACACAACATGCCACGGGACCGCAGGTACTTGAAGGGAGGAAGAACAGCCCAACCACGACACCACATCCATCTGGGGATATAAGCTCCTTTCTTTGCCTTCCTTCCGTTTTGGTGGTGGTGGTGTTGATGTTATGCCACTCCAATAAGCACATTTTTGGCCTTGCAGAGGGAGCTCTGTATACGGGTGTCAGCAAAAAGGGAAAAGTTCATGACATTTCTAATAAACAGAAGTTGAGAACATGGATTGAGAAAGTGATGTGTGAAAAAGTTTGAAATTGAGCTGCACTGTGAATTTTATCCCTGAGACTGATACATGGTGTGTGACATCAGAATTCTTAAGTCCTCTGAACGATTTGCATGGCAAATAGCCAAGCATATCATCAGATCAGAATTCTAGATACTAAAGCCCCTCACTGTCCTTGAAGCCCCCGCCCAGTGGTGAATGAACAAATGAGGAACACATTTTCCCAAGACACACAGTCATGAATAACATAGTATGAACACATTTGTTGAAAAACAAGGAGCAGAAGAGTAAAAATTCTACAAGATAACAATATGTAGTAATGTGCTCATGATTCATAAATCTGTAATATTGTTCATACAGAAAGATGTTGTTTATATTCGTTTATGGTATATGAAGCCCTTTGTTGATAGCACAGCTTGGCCTTATGGAAATATGTAGCTCTATTTTGCAGATGTTTTTCATCTCTGAATGACAAAATAATCCTCAGAAGCAGGAATAAGAAAGTCAATTTTTAATAGTATGAGAATTCAGTAAGGCAGAGACTTGACAGATAGCAAGCAGAACTGCAAGACACACAGGAAAGAGGATTTTGCCTAGTGGATCTCCAGGGTTTTACAATTGCAAAAGCGCTCAGTAACTGCAGGAGGTGAACATGAACCCACTGCTGAAAACCCATTTGTTAGTGCCTCTTAATGAAATTTTGGAGGTGCCTGATCTTGTATTTACATAGTGCCTTAAACTAAGTAGATCCCCAAACCACTGGCCAGATTTATTAATTAAGTATGCTGGCTGCTTAAGCAGGAATCATTTCATGTACCAACGAAGTGCACTTCTGTATTAAAATGTGGCAACATTTTATTGACCCACAATTTTATATAGCAAGTTATTATGAGATGTAGCCCTTTGGCCAATTAAAAGTACATCAGTATTTAGAGAATTATAATGAAATACAGATGCATATAATACAACTTGATTAAAATCACATAAAAATTCCCATTGCAAGTACTAAATACATAAATGATTTTACAAAATAGATGAACATAAAATACCATTAGTTAAAAAAATGACTAAACATGGGAGTTTGAGGGTGTGTTACTATACGGAGGAGTAATAAGGGTGTATGAAAGGTTTAAAGGTTGGCTAAAAACTCAACACTACTGAGTTAAACCTGACAAAATGCTATACTAAAAATAAGGTTTTAGATAGAAAACTTAAAAAAAAAAGTTGGACCAAAACGTATTTTGGTCCAACAAAAATTCAAAACAAACTCTATAGTTAATAAAACAACTGAAAGGAATAAATCTGAATTATCATATGACATTGGTAACATCTTTAGCTTGAGGGTGCCCAGGCACAAGATCATGGAGGTCTACATTGAAAAGTACCCATGAAACCCATACAAATGAAAAATCAACTTTCAGTAGTAGAAGCCCTCTGGGAAACACACACACACACACACACACACACACACACACACACACGAGTGTGGGCGTGCGCACGCGCGCGCTTATAATAGACCTCAGCCCTGCCCTATGACAGAAAACACTATACACCTGATTTAGTGTTAATTTAAAATATATTGCTAAATCAATCATATTGCTAAATTTTTCTATATCTTGGTTTTATATTTGTAATGATGGTGCATAATTTTTGTGAGTTACAAACTTCCAAAGCTTTTGTTAAATAAAATGAAAACTGTTCACAACGTAAGCTTACATGTTTAATTATCAGTGGACTATCACACTATAAAGTAATTACAGGTGGTGCAATATTTTGGCAGATAGATGCAACAACACAAGAAAATCAATCGTCTGGCTGTGACTTCGTGTAACCTTGGTTGGAAATGGTTAACCTCATACATGGTTCACAGACACAGCGAGAGTTATTGCTTGAATTTAAATATTTCTCATGTAGAAATTCAACCTTGTAAAGAATTTCTTATAACACAGTTTTCTTTTTAATCACTTTTAAAATATATTCAAGTGGCACACAATTTCAGGATGAGAGTCAACATGAATACTTAGCAAATGAAAGCTGAGGACCCAACATTATTTTAGGCACCACTAGAAAATTGTTTAAATCACAATAGAAAAGACATAGTAAAGGGTTATTTAAAGAACTTCATTACTTGTAATACAAAAAGAATTTTTAAACACAGATAAAACATACATTATTTAATAACCTGTACAACCACTTCTTATGTAATAAACGCTCACAAAACATGACATTAAATTAGTCCATCATTTTTTTAAAAAAATGATTATTCTACTGAACACGTTTTTGGAGTTGAAGGCGTTGTAGGTTATATTAAACAATTAGTCTTGGTACAGTTCAGCAGTCTGGAAATGATTCAGAAATACATCAAAAACAGCATGACGCACCATTAGAATCCCATGAGCAGTTTACTAATTTATGTATAATTATCATTTGTACAAATTATTGTGAAGAAACTGATAAACAATCAATGGTCAAAACAATATACTTTCCTCATATAATAAGAAAATAAAATTGGAATTCAAATATTTCTAAATGAGAAATCAATTATGATTTATTTCAAATTATTTTTCTAAATAAAAAAATAGAAATCTCCAATTAAACATTTATAAAAGTTATTAAGAAGAATGAGACATCACATACTGAAAATAAAGTCTGTGTCTCTGAACAAAAAACAATGTTTCATATTTTTCATTCAGGGACTAAGGCTGAGATTGGCAATATGTTTTTAAATGTTTTATATATTTCATATTCACATACAAGAAAAAGCACTCATTTTTCAATTTCCTAAGGATTGGCCAAGAAAAAAATAACATGATCCATGCTGATCAAAAAACTGAGGGGAAAATGGAAGATGACTACTCAACTCAACCAAGAACACTTAACAAAAATCAGCAGTGACATTGGAATTTTCCAAATAATGTTAAAGGTTTTTCTAGCTTTTTCCAAGCTAGATCACTTCCTGCAAAGTGGCATTTCAGTGTTAAGCACTGTATACAATTTGCACAATAGTATGATAACGTACTTATCATGATATACCTTTGCCTTCATACATTTACCTTTTCTTCTCTCTTAAATAAGATTTCTAAATATTTCACTAATACGGTTTTACTGTGTTCCTATTTTCCTTGGCTTCAATCCTACCTTTGACTCCTAGTATTTATTTATTGTCTCCTGGGATCTGATTTTGCAGTTATGCCTTACATTAACTCGTCTGAGAATGTTATTTCAGAAATTGGTTAAGCAGGCCAGATTTACGAGGCACACATCAAACTAAATGCCAGTAGAGGACCCTGGAAGAGCAGATGCGTTAAGAATAGTTAACATATGTAAAGTCCTTCCTAAGTGCCAAGCACAATAATCAGTACACTTCATGCACTGTCACCTCTACCCTCATGATAACCCATTGAGTAGTTACAATTATTAGGTGGATAAAAATAAGCATCTAGCTTTTAGTATTGTGAGAATTTAATGAGGTAATTATTACGTAAAGCACTTAAGAGACTCTCATGCCCAATTACAGACTTGGGTTGTATTAGTGTTACGTATTATTATTATTACTACTCCCATTATAAAGATGAGGTAACTAAATTCCATAGAGGCTATGTAACTGTGCTTTGTGATTCTGCTAGTAACTGGATGAGTCAGAATTTCTGAAGTGCATTTATGTAGGCACCAGTCTTAAATTTGTGTCTTTAACAGAACCATGTTTCATTGCCTCCTTCAATCTTGAGTCCTGGCATTTTTCTTATCTTAGAATCAAGAGTTAGTTCATACAATAAAGGTTCTAATTAATTGCCAAGAACTTCACCTTAAAAGGAAATATAATGGACCCCTATTCATTAAACCAGGTAAGCTAACAGGACAAAACAGCTCTCACTGAACCAGAGTCACTTTCCAAAAACAGATCACTCAAAAAATGGTAAAATAGGTGACCCAAGAGATGGTAATTGCAACCTTTCAGTAGAAAGGAGATAGTTACAGCTTTAAAAACATCTTATTGCTATTTTTTCTCATTTCAGAATTCCCTATCATTCAATATCATAAAAATACTATATTTTAACATATCAATTAAAGTAATTTTCATTCCCAATCTTCCACAACAGCTGTGTGTTATATACAGCCCAAGCTATGGTGGAAAACTGGGAAACTACCCCACTTCTCTCTCTATCTCTCCCTCTCTCCTCTTCTCTCCCTCTCTCCTACAATTTTCTTTTGGTTTGCTGAATTGTTAGAAGATGCTAAAGCATACACACACACACACACACACACAAAATTCTTCCAACAACAAGCAGGTGAGAAATTTCTTGTGGGACCCCATCTGTATTCATTTGGAGTAACTAGCATCTTTAAAGCAACTAGTTCTGATTAGCTATAAAATTAAAGTGTTAGCCTGAACAGTAAGAAGCAGTAACTTCAAGAGCAGCTGCCAATCTAAGACAGCTATATCCACACATCTGTCTAATATTGAAATGGCCTTCCTTCATCTTTCAATTCTTCTGTGTATCTACGGACACATAAGGTAATCACAGTAACTTGTGTAATTTAATAACACAGAAGCCTATAAAATTTGCCATCTCTATCTGGAAACCATTAAAAAAATGTTGTTTAAAATTATTGTTTAGCATTTACATTTATTGTTTAATATGTTAAGGAAAACAGAGATGGAATGAAGATTGGATCTTTTAAAGAATCATCTGGTAATGCTTTGCAAAGAAAGAAACAAAAGAAGGAAGTACGGAAGGAATGAAGGAAGGGAGGGAGGGAGGGAGGAAGGAAAGATGGAAGGAAGGAAAGTAGAGACAGAGAAAGAGAGAGAGAGAGAGACAGAGAGAGAGAGAGAGAGAACAAGGCCTTAAATAATGAAAAAAATTCTATCAAAACAACCCTATTTGGGAAGTGATTAGTACAGATTAATAAGACTAAAGATTCCTGATTCTGATTTAAGTGGTTAATTGAGTTAGACAAAAGGTAAAGAGATAAACTTAAAGAACAAAGACCATTGATAAAAAGGCAATTAACAAAGTCTAATAAAGAGATTATACAAGTAAAATACCATAGGATTTCACTTACATGTAGAATCTAAAAATAAAAACTGAAAAAAAAAAATGAACAAACAAAACAGAAACAAACTCATAGACACAGAAAACAAACTGATGGCTGCCAGATGGGATGGCAGTGGGGAGAAGGGCCGAAAAGGGAATTTTAAGAATTACAAACTTCCACTTATGAAATATTCATGGGGATTTAGTGTACAGCATAGGGAATATAATCAATAATATTGCAATAACTATTTATGGTGTCAGATGGTTACCAGACTTATGGTGATCACTTCATAATGTATATAAATGTGTAATCACTATGTTGTATACCTGAAACTAACACAATATTGCATGTCAGTTATAATTTAAAAATAAAAATAAAAAAACCTGAATCAGTCTTGAGACCTATTATACTTAAAAAAGTTACAGGTCATTTCATCCTCAAAGAAAATAAGAGGCATATCTCTGTAATATAAACACTGGAATATAGAGTGATACCAGGTCGTTTTTATACCAGTAGCTTCATTTTAAAGACGAGAAAACTAAGATCCAGAGAACTTAAATGACATACTACAGAATTAATTAATGGCTTTGCCAGGACTAGAATCCAAATCTTTCCTCTTAGCCCCATGATCTTTAAAATACTGTGTGGGATGACTGCTACTATGTTTATGGGCAAAAGTTCCAAGTATTTGTTTCTTTATATGGTACAGTCCCCTCCCCCAACACCAGCCAGTTCTTCACAGAGGGCACCACCTTTAATTGTTGATTAGCTCTGCAATAGAAGTTTTAATTCAAATGTCTTTATGGACAAGGGTGATTCAACAGAGAGTAGTTGGAATCTGTGGAAATCTGGAGAGTGCAACCCACTAAAATCAACTATTTTTTTAAAAATTGAATTACAGCATACTTTGACCAAACAAACGGATCCCAAGCATTTTAGACATTATCTAAGTTCCTTCACTCACCACACTCCCCACTTCTGTACTCTTCCTCTTAATATAGTCATTGTTACTCCTCTTAGTTATCTTTGTACCTTTAAGGAACATATGATAACTGCTATTTCTTGTGTAAACTATAGACACTATCTCATGACCCCATTTTGTAAAATGCTAATCTTCTCATTCCTATCTTTTCCTGATTTTTCTAATCCGCAAACCTAACTCTCAACCTTTACTATCTGTAATGTTTACTGTGACATTGTCATAGTTGAAAATATTTGTATTCTATTCCATAGTCATGATGATCTTCCACATTTTATCTAAAGAC